>NW_026292725.1:300000-485052 GCF_023091745.1 Budorcas taxicolor
TCTTGGAATGGTGGCACGACCCTGGAGTTCCTCTCGCCGTTCCTGTTGAGAGGGCCTCCTCTTGAGATGCGACGGGAACGCCGGGAACTCTTTCCCGACGAAGCAGGGAAAGGATCCCTCATCTCGAGATACGAGGCGGAAACGGGGCTCGTCTGGATGTGGGCGGGACCCTCATGATTCCCCTCGAGTGGAGACGGGTATGTCGGGGAACTTCTTGATTTGCACCAAGGGTGTGAAGGAGCCTTTCGAAGTTCCAGAGGTGAGGTGTGATCAGCCTCGAGACGCCTCAGCGGAAATGGGCCTCATCTCGCCTGGAGGGGAGAACCTCCTGGATTTTCTCGAGTTGCGGCAGGTCTTCTCGAGTTACGACGGGGACCTCAGGGACCCGCTCTGGTGGCCTCAGGAAAGGCCAGTCCCCATGCGAGTTGCTAGGGGACCTCTCGGGATTCCTCTCCCGTCCATGCCGGGGCCTCAGTCCTTGTGTGGAGTCGGGGCCGAAACCTGAGGATTCCTCTCCAGTGTTGCCATGGATCTTGGGGTGCTTCTGAGTCTCCCCAGGGGAGTCAGGCCTCGTCTCGAGTGGGGGCATGCACGTGCGCTTTCCTCCCGAGCTGCAGCAGTAGTGTCACGCTTCCTGTCACGTGGATCAAGGGATCTGTGGCTTTCCCTCGAGGCTGTCCCTCGAGGCTTTCCCACGAGGCTTTCCCACAGGGCTGTGCCACGTGCCACCTTGGTGTGAGTCGATCCTCGGCGTGAAAGACGAGCCGGTGAAGGGAAAAGAGGTTCCTCTGGAATGGACTGAGACATCTGGGGGACTCTTGGAATGGTGGCACGACCCTGGAGTTCCTCTCGCCGTTCCTGTTGAGAGGGCCTCCTCTTGAGATGCGACGGGAACGCCGGGAACTCTTTCCCGACGAAGCAGGGAAAGGATCCCTCATCTCGAGCTACGAGGCGGAAACGGGGCTCGTCTGGATGTGGGCGGGACCCTCGTGATTCCCCTCGAGTGGAGACGGGTATGTCGGGGAACTTCTTGATTTGCACCAAGGGTGTGAAGGAGCCTTTCGAAGTTCCAGAGGTGAGGTGTGATCAGCCTCGAGACGCCTCAGCGGAAATGGGCCTCATCTCGCCTGGAGGGGAGAACCTCCTGGATTTTCTCGAGTTGCGGCAGGTCTTCTCGAGTTACGACGGGGACCTCAGGGACCCGCTCTGGTGGCCTCAGGAAAGGCCAGTCCCCATGCGAGTTGCTAGGGGACCTCTCGGGATTCCTCTCCCGTCCATGCCGGGGCCTCAGTCCTTGTGTGGAGTCGGGGCCGGAACCTGAGGATTCCTCTAAAGTGTTGCCATGGATCTTGGGGTGCTTCTGAGTCTCCCCAGGGGAGTCAGGCCTCGTCTCGAGTGGGGGCATGCACGTGCGCTTTCCTCCCGAGCTGCAGCAGTAGTGTCACGCTTCCTGTCACGTGGATCAAGGGATCTGTGGCTTTCCCTCGAGGCTGTCCCTCGAGGCTTTCCCACGAGGCTTTCCCACAGGGCTGTGCCACGTGCCACCTTGGTGTGAGTCGATCCTCGGCGTGAAAGACGAGCCGGTGAAGGGAAAAGAGGTTCCTCTGGAATGGACTGAGACATCTGGGGGACTCTTGGAATGGTGGCACGACCCTGGAGTTCCTCTCGCCGTTCCTGTTGAGAGGGCCTCCTCTTGAGATGCGACGGGAACGCCGGGAACTCTTTCCCGACGAAGCAGGGAAAGGATCCCTCATCTCGAGCTACGAGGCGGAAACGGGGCTCCTCTGGATGTGGGCGGGACCCTCGTGATTCCTCTCGAGTGGAGACGGGTATGTCGGGGAACTTCTTGATTTGCACCAAGGGTGTGAAGGAGCCTTTCGAAGTTCCAGAGGTGAGGTGTGATCAGCCTCGAGACGCCTCAGCGGAAATGGGCCTCATCTCGCCTGGAGGGGAGAACCTCCTGGATTTTCTCGAGTTGCGGCAGGTCTTCTCGAGTTACGACGGGGACCTCAGGGACCCGCTCTGGTGGCCTCAGGAAAGGCCAGTCCCCATGCGAGTTGCTAGGGGACCTCTCGGGATTCCTCTCCCGTCCATGCCGGGGCCTCAGTCCTTGTGTGGAGTCGGGGCCGAAACCTGAGGATTCCTCTCCAGTGTTGCCATGGATCTTGGGGTGTTTCTGAGTCTCCCCAGGGGAGTCAGGCCTCGTCTCGAGTGGGGGCATGCACGTGCGCTTTCCTCCCGAGCTGCAGCAGTAGTGTCACGCTTCCTGTCACGTGGATCAAGGGATCTGTGGCTTTCCCTCGAGGCTGTCCCTCGAGGCTTTCCCACGAGGCTTTCCCACAGGGCTGTGCCACGTGCCACCTTGGTGTGAGTCGATCCTCGGCGTGAAAGACGAGCCGGTGAAGGGAAAAGAGGTTCCTCTGGAATGGACTGAGACATCTGGGGGACTCTTGGAATGGTGGCACGACCCTGGAGTTCCTCTCGCCGTTCCTGTTGAGAGGGCCTCCTCTTGAGATGCGACGGGAACGCCGGGAACTCTTTCCGGCCGAAGCAGGGAAAGGATCCCTCATCTCGAGCTACGAGGCGGAAACGGGGCTCCTCTGGATGTGGGCGGGACCCTCGTGATTCCCCTCGAGTGGAGACGGGTATGTCGGGGAACTTCTTGATTTGCACCAAGGGTGTGAAGGAGCCTTTCGAAGTTCCAGAGGTGAGGTGTGATCAGCCTCGAGACGCCTCAGCGGAAATGGGCCTCATCTCGCCTGGAGGGGAGAACCTCCTGGATTTTCTCGAGTTGCGGCAGGTCTTCTCGAGTTACGACGGGGACCTCAGGGACCCGCTCTGGTGGCCTCAGGAAAGGCCAGTCCCCATGCGAGTTGCTAGGGGACCTCTCGGGATTCCTCTCCCGTCCATGCCGGGGCCTCAGTCATTGTGTGGAGTCAGGGCCGGAACCTGAGGATTCCTCTAAAGTGTTGCCATGGATCTTGGGGTGCTTCTGAGTCTCCCCAGGGGAGTCAGGCCTCGTCTCGAGTGGGGGCATGCACGTGCGCTTTCCTCCCGAGCTGCAGCAGTAGTGTCACGCTTCCTGTCACGTGGATCAAGGGATCTGTGGCTTTCCCTCGAGGCTGTCCCTCGAGGCTTTCCCACGAGGCTTTCCCACAGGGCTGTGCCACGTTCCACCTTGGTGTGAGTCGATCCTCGGCGTGAAAGACGAGACGGTGAAGGGAAAAGAGGTTCCTCTGGAATGGACTGAGACATCTGGGGGACTCTTGGAATGGTGGCACGACCCTGGAGTTCCTCTCGCCGTTCCTGTTGAGAGGGCCTCCTCTTGAGATGCGACGGGAACGCCGGGAACTCTTTCCCGACGAAGCAGGGAAAGGATCCCTCATCTCGAGCTACGAGGCGGAAACGGGGCTCCTCTGGATGTGGGCGGGACCCTCGTGATTCCTCTCAAGTGGAGACGGGTATGTCGGGGAACTTCTTGATTTGCACCAAGGGTGTGAAGGAGCCTTTCGAAGTTCCAGAGGTGAGGTGTGATCAGCCTCGAGACGCCTCAGCGGAAATGGGCCTCATCTCGCCTGGAGGGGAGAACCTCCTGGATTTTCTCGAGTTGCGGCAGGTCTTCTCGAGTTACGACGGGGACCTCAGGGACCCGCTCTGGTGGCCTCAGGAAAGGCCAGTCCCCATGCGAGTTGCTAGGGGACCTCTCGGGATTCCTCTCCCGTCCATGCCGGGGCCTCAGTCCTTGTGTGGAGTCGGGGCCGAAACCTGAGGATTCCTCTCCAGTGTTGCCATGGATCTTGGGGTGCTTCTGAGTCTCCCCAGGGGAGTCAGGCCTCGTCTCGAGTGGGGGCATGCACGTGCGCTTTCCTCCCGAGCTGCAGCAGTAGTGTCACGCTTCCTGTCACGTGGATCAAGGGATCTGTGGCTTTCCCTCGAGGCTGTCCCTCGAGGCTTTCCCACGAGGCTTTCCCACAGGGCTGTGCCACGTGCCACCTTGGTGTGAGTCGATCCTCGGCGTGAAAGACGAGCCGGTGAAGGGAAAAGAGGTTCCTCTGGAATGGACTGAGACATCTGGGGGACTCTTGGAATGGTGGCACGACCCTGGAGTTCCTCTCGCCGTTCCTGTTGAGAGGGCCTCCTCTTGAGATGCGACGGGAACGCCGGGAACTCTTTCCGGCCGAAGCAGGGAAAGGATCCCTCATCTCGAGCTACGAGGCGGAAACGGGGCTCCTCTGGATGTGGGCGGGACCCTCGTGATTCCCCTCGAGTGGAGACGGGTATGTCGGGGAACTTCTTGATTTGCACCAAGGGTGTGAAGGAGCCTTTCGAAGTTCCAGAGGTGAGGTGTGATCAGCCTCGAGACGCCTCAGCGGAAATGGGCCTCATCTCGCCTGGAGGGGAGAACCTCCTGGATTTTCTCGAGTTGCGGCAGGTCTTCTCGAGTTACGACGGGGACCTCAGGGACCCGCTCTGGTGGCCTCAGGAAAGGCCAGTCCCCATGCGAGTTGCTAGGGGACCTCTCGGGATTCCTCTCCCGTCCATGCCGGGGCCTCAGTCCTTGTGTGGAGTCGGGGCCGGAACCTGAGGATTCCTCTCCAGTGTTGCCATGGATCTTGGGGTGCTTCTGAGTCTCCCCAAGGGAGTCAGGCCTCGTCTCGAGTGGGGGCATGCACGTGCGCTTTCCTCCCGAGCTGCAGCAGTAGTGTCACGCTTCCTGTCACGTGGATCAAGGGATCTGTGGCTTTCCCTCGAGGCTGTCCCTCGAGGCTTTCCCACGAGGCTTTCCCACAGGGCTGTGCCACGTGCCACCTTGGTGTGAGTCGATCCTCGGCGTGAAAGACGAGCCGGTGAAGGGAAAAGAGGTTCCTCTGGAATGGACTGAGACATCTGGGGGACTCTTGGAATGGTGGCACGACCCTGGAGTTCCTCTCGCCGTTCCTGTTGAGAGGGCCTCCTCTTGAGATGCGACGGGAACGCCGGGAACTCTTTCCCGACGAAACAGGGAAAGGATCCCACATCTCGAGCTACGAGGCGGAAACGGGGCTCCTCTGGATGTGGGCGGGACCCTCGTGATTCCCCTCGAGTGGAGACGGGTATGTCGGGGAACTTCTTGATTTGCACCAAGGGTGTGAAGGAGCCTTTCGAAGTTCCAGAGGTGAGGTGTGATCAGCCTCGAGACGCCTCAGCGGAAATGGGCCTCATCTCGCCTGGAGGGGAGAACCTCCTGGATTTTCTCGAGTTGCGGCAGGTCTTCTCGAGTTACGACGGGGACCTCAGGGACCCGCTCTGGTGGCCTCAGGAAAGGCCAGTCCCCATGCGAGTTGCTAGGGGACCTCTCGGGATTCCTCTCCCGTCCATGCCGGGGCCTCAGTCCTTGTGTGGAGTCGGGGCCGGAACCTGAGGATTCCTCTAAAGTGTTGCCATGGATCTTGGGGTGCTTCTGAGTCTCCCCAGGGGAGTCAGGCCTCGTCTCGAGTGGGGGCATGCACGTGCGCTTTCCTCCCGAGCTGCAGCAGTAGTGTCACGCTTCCTGTCACGTGGATCAAGGGATCTGTGGCTTTCCCTCGAGGCTGTCCCTCGAGGCTTTCCCACGAGGCTTTCCCACAGGGCTGTGCCACGTGCCACCTTGGTGTGAGTCGATCCTCGGCGTGAAAGACGAGCCGGTGAAGGGAAAAGAGGTTCCTCTGGAATGGACTGAGACATCTGGGGGACTCTTGGAATGGTGGCACGACCCTGGAGTTCCTCTCGCCGTTCCTGTTGAGAGGGCCTCCTCTTGAGATGCGACGGGAACGCCGGGAACTCTTTCCGGCCGAAGCAGGGAAAGGATCCCACATCTCGAGCTACGAGGCGGAAACGGGGCTCCTCTGGATGTGGGCGGGACCCTCGTGATTCCCCTCGAGTGGAGACGGGTATGTCGGGGAACTTCTTGATTTGCACCAAGGGTGTGAAGGAGCCTTTCGAAGTTCCAGAGGTGAGGTGTGATCAGCCTCGAGACGCCTCAGCGGAAATGGGCCTCATCTCGCCTGGAGGGGAGAACCTCCTGGATTTTCTCGAGTTGCGGCAGGTCTTCTCGAGTTACGACGGGGACCTCAGGGACCCGCTCTGGTGGCCTCAGGAAAGGCCAGTCCCCATGCGAGTTGCTAGGGGACCTCTCGGGATTCCTCTCCCGTCCATGCCGGGGCCTCAGTCATTGTGTGGAGTCGGGGCCGGAACCTGAGGATTCCTCTAAAGTGTTGCCATGGATCTTGGGGTGCTTCTGAGTCTCCCCAGGGGAGTCAGGCCTCGTCTCGAGTGGGGGCATGCACGTGCGCTTTCCTCCCGAGCTGCAGCAGTAGTGTCACGCTTCCTGTCACGTGGATCAAGGGATCTGTGGCTTTCCCTCGAGGCTGTCCCTCGAGGCTTTCCCACGAGGCTTTCCCACAGGGCTGTGCCACGTGCCACCTTGGTGTGAGTCGATCCTCGGCGTGAAAGACGAGCCGGTGAAGGGAAAAGAGGTTCCTCTGGAATGGACTGAGACATCTGGGGGACTCTTGGAATGGTGGCACGACCCTGGAGTTCCTCTCGCCGTTCCTGTTGAGAGGGCCTCCTCTTGAGATGCGACGGGAACGCCGGGAACTCTTTCCCGACGAAGCAGGGAAAGGATCCCACATCTCGAGATACGAGGCGGAAACGGGGCTCCTCTGGATGTGGGCGGGACCCTCGTGATTCCCCTCGAGTGGAGACGGGTATGTCGGGGAACTTCTTGATTTGCACCAAGGGTGTGAAGGAGCCTTTCGAAGTTCCAGAGGTGAGGTGTGATCAGCCTCGAGTCGCCTCAGCGGAAATGGGCCTCATCTCGCCTGGAGGGGACAACCTCCTGGATTTTCTCGAGTTGTGGCAGGTCTTCTCGAGTTACGACGGGGACCTCAGGGACCCGCTCTGGTGGCCTCAGGAAAGGCCAGTCCCCATGCGAGTTGCTAGGGGACCTCTCGGGATTCCTCTCCCGTCCATGCCGGGGCCTCAGTCCTTGTGTGGAGTCGGGGCCGGAACCTGAGGATTCCTCTAAAGTGTTACCATGGATCTTGGGGTGCTTCTGAGTCTCCCCAGGGGAGTCAGGCCTCGTCTCGAGTGGGGGCATGCACGTGCGCTTTCCTCCCGAGCTGCAGCAGTAGTGTCACGCTTCCTGTCACGTGGATCAAGGGATCTGTGGCTTTCCCTCGAGGCTGTCCCTCGAGGCTTTCCCACGAGGCTTTCCCACAGGGCTGTGCCACGTGCCACCTTGGTGTGAGTCGATCCTCGGCGTGAAAGACGAGCCGGTGAAGGGAAAAGAGGTTCCTCTGGAATGGACTCAGACATCTGGGGGACTCTTGGAATGGTGGCACGACCCTGGAGTTCCTCTCGCCCTTCCTGTTGAGAGGGCCTCCTCTTGAGATGCGACGGGAACGCCGGGAACTCTTTCCGGACGAAGCAGGGAAAGGATCCCACATCTCGAGCTACGAGGCGGAAACGGGGCTCCTCTGGATGTGGGCGGGACCCTCGTGATTCCCCTCGAGTGGAGACGGGTATGTCGGGGAACTTCTTGATTTGCACCAAGGGTGTGAAGGAGCCTTTCGAAGTTCCAGAGGTGAGGTGTGATCAGCCTCGAGACACCTCAGCGGAAATGGGCCTCATCTCGCCTGGAGGGGAGAACCTCCTGGATTTTCTCGAGTTGCGGCAGGTCTTCTCGAGTTACGACGGGGACCTCAGGGACCCGCTCTGGTGGCCTCAGGAAAGGCCAGTCCCCATGCGAGTTGCTAGGGGACCTCTCGGGATTCCTCTCCCGTCCATGCCGGGGCCTCAGTCATTGTGTGGAGTCGGGGCCGGAACCTGAGGATTCCTCTAAAGTGTTGCCATGGATCTTGGGGTGCTTCTGAGTCTCCCCAGGGGAGTCAGGCCTCGTCTCGAGTGGGGGCATGCACGTGCGCTTTCCTCCCGAGCTGCAGCAGTAGTGTCACGCTTCCTGTCACGTGGATCAAGGGATCTGTGGCTTTCCCTCGAGGCTGTCCCTCGAGGCTTTCCCACGAGGCTTTCCCACAGGGCTGTGCCACGTGCCACCTTGGTGTGAGTCGATCCTCGGCGTGAAAGACGAGCCGGTGAAGGGAAAAGAGGTTCCTCTGGAATGGACTGAGACATCTGGGGGACTCTTGGAATGGTGGGACGACCCTGGAGTTCCTCTCGCCGTTCCTGTTGAGAGGGCCTCCTCTTGAGATGCGACGGGAACGCCGGGAACTCTTTCCCGACGAAGCAGGGAAAGGATCCCTCATCTCGAGCTACGAGGCGGAAACGGGGCTCCTCTGGATGTGGGCGGGACCCTCGTGATTCCTCTCGAGTGGAGACGGGTATGTCGGGGAACTTCTTGATTTGCACCAAGGGTGTGAAGGAGCCCTTCGAAGTTCCAGAGGTGAGGTGTGATCAGCCTCGAGACGCCTCAGCGGAAATGGGCCTCATCTCGCCTGGAGGGGAGAACCTCCTGGATTTTCTCGAGTTGCGGCAGGTCTTCTCGAGTTACGACGGGGACCTCAGGGACCCGCTCTGGTGGCCTCAGGAAAGGCCAGTCCCCATGCGAGTTGCTAGGGGACCTCTCGGGATTCCTCTCCCGTCCATGCCGGGGCCTCAGTCCTTGTGTGGATTCGGGGCCGAAACCTGAGGATTCCTCTCCAGTGTTGCCATGGATCTTGGGGTGCTTCTGAGTCTCCCCAGGGGAGTCAGGCCTCGTCTCGAGTGGGGGCATGCACGTGCGCTTTCCTCCCGAGCTGCAGCAGTAGTGTCACGCTTCCTGTCACGTGGATCAAGGGATCTGTGGCTTTCCCTCGAGGCTGTCCCTCGAGGCTTTCCCACGAGGCTTTCCCACAGGGCTGTGCCACGTGCCACCTTGGTGTGAGTCGATCCTCGGCGTGAAAGACGAGCCGGTGAAGGGAAAAGAGGTTCCTCTGGAATGGACTGAGACATCTGGGGGACTCTTGGAATGGTGGCACGACCCTGGAGTTCCTCTCGCCGTTCCTGTTGAGAGGGCCTCCTCTTGAGATGCGACGGGAACGCCGGGAACTCTTTCCCGACGAAGCAGGGAAAGGATCCCACATCTCGAGCCACGAGGCGGAAACGGGGCTCCTCTGGATGTGGGCGGGACCCTCGTGATTCCCCTCGAGTGGAGACGGGTATGTCGGGGAACTTCTTGATTTGCACCAAGGGTGTGAAGGAGCCTTTCGAAGTTCCAGAGGTGAGGTGTGATCAGCCTCGAGACGCCTCAGCGGAAATGGGCCTCATCTCGCCTGGAGGGGAGAACCTCCTGGATTTTCTCGAGTTGCGGCAGGTCTTCTCGAGTTACGACGGGGACCTCAGGGACCCGCTCTGGTGGCCTCAGGAAAGGCCAGTCCCCATGCGAGTTGCTAGGGGACCTCTCGGGATTCCTCTCCCGTCCATGCCGGGGCCTCAGTCCTTGTGTGGAGTCGGGGCCGGAACCTGAGGATTCCTCTCCAGTGTTGCCATGGATCTTGGGGTGCTTCTGAGTCTCCCCAGGGGAGTCAGGCCTCGTCTCGAGTGGGGGCATGCACGTGCGCTTTCCTCCCGAGCTGCAGCAGTAGTGTCACGCTTCCTGTCACGTGGATCAAGGGATCTGTGGCTTTCCCTCGAGGCTGTCCCTCGAGGCTTTCCCACGAGGCTTTCCCACAGGGCTGTGCCACGTGCCACCTTGGTGTGAGTCGATCCTCGGCGTGAAAGACGAGCCGGTGAAGGGAAAAGAGGTTCCTCTGGAATGGACTGAGACATCTGGGGGACTCTTGGAATGGTGGGACGACCCTGGAGTTCCTCTCGCCGTTCCTGTTGAGAGGGCCTCCTCTTGAGATGCGACGGGAACGCCGGGAACTCTTTCCCGACGAAGCAGGGAAAGGATCCCTCATCTCGAGCTACGAGGCGGAAACGGGGCTCCTCTGGATGTGGGCGGGACCCTCGTGATTCCTCTCGAGTGGAGACGGGTATGTCGGGGAACTTCTTGATTTGCACCAAGGGTGTGAAGGAGCCCTTCGAAGTTCCAGAGGTGAGGTGTGATCAGCCTCGAGACGCCTCAGCGGAAATGGGCCTCATCTCGCCTGGAGGGGAGAACCTCCTGGATTTTCTCGAGTTGCGGCAGGTCTTCTCGAGTTACGACGGGGACCTCAGGGACCCGCTCTGGTGGCCTCAGGAAAGGCCAGTCCCCATGCGAGTTGCTAGGGGACCTCTCGGGATTCCTCTCCCGTCCATGCCGGGGCCTCAGTCCTTGTGTGGATTCGGGGCCGAAACCTGAGGATTCCTCTCCAGTGTTGCCATGGATCTTGGGGTGCTTCTGAGTCTCCCCAGGGGAGTCAGGCCTCGTCTCGAGTGGGGGCATGCACGTGCGCTTTCCTCCCGAGCTGCAGCAGTAGTGTCACGCTTCCTGTCACGTGGATCAAGGGATCTGTGGCTTTCCCTCGAGGCTGTCCCTCGAGGCTTTCCCACGAGGCTTTCCCACAGGGCTGTGCCACGTGCCACCTTGGTGTGAGTCGATCCTCGGCGTGAAAGACGAGCCGGTGAAGGGAAAAGAGGTTCCTCTGGAATGGACTGAGACATCTGGGGGACTCTTGGAATGGTGGCACGACCCTGGAGTTCCTCTCGCCGTTCCTGTTGAGAGGGCCTCCTCTTGAGATGCGACGGGAACGCCGGGAACTCTTTCCCGACGAAGCAGGGAAAGGATCCCACATCTCGAGCCACGAGGCGGAAACGGGGCTCCTCTGGATGTGGGCGGGACCCTCGTGATTCCCCTCGAGTGGAGACGGGTATGTCGGGGAACTTCTTGATTTGCACCAAGGGTGTGAAGGAGCCTTTCGAAGTTCCAGAGGTGAGGTGTGATCAGCCTCGAGACGCCTCAGCGGAAATGGGCCTCATCTCGCCTGGAGGGGAGAACCTCCTGGATTTTCTCGAGTTGCGGCAGGTCTTCTCGAGTTACGACGGGGACCTCAGGGACCCGCTCTGGTGGCCTCAGGAAAGGCCAGTCCCCATGCGAGTTGCTAGGGGACCTCTCGGGATTCCTCTCCCGTCCATGCCGGGGCCTCAGTCCTTGTGTGGAGTCGGGGCCGGAACCTGAGGATTCCTCTCCAGTGTTGCCATGGATCTTGGGGTGCTTCTGAGTCTCCCCAGGGGAGTCAGGCCTCGTCTCGAGTGGGGGCATGCACGTGCGCTTTCCTCCCGAGCTGCAGCAGTAGTGTCACGCTTCCTGTCACGTGGATCAAGGGATCTGTGGCTTTCCCTCGAGGCTGTCCCTCGAGGCTTTCCCACGAGGCTTTCCCACAGGGCTGTGCCACGTGCCACCTTGGTGTGAGTCGATCCTCGGCGTGAAAGACGAGCCGGTGAAGGGAAAAGAGGTTCCTCTGGAATGGACTGAGACATCTGGGGGACTCTTGGAATGGTGGCACGACCCTGGAGTTCCTCTCGCCGTTCCTGTTGAGAGGGCCTCCTCTTGAGATGCGACGGGAACGCCGGGAACTCTTTCCGGCCGAAGCAGGGAAAGGATCCCACATCTCGAGCTACGAGGCGGAAACGGGGCTCCTCTGGATGTGGGCGGGACCCTCGTGATTCCCCTCGAGTGGAGACGGGTATGTCGGGGAACTTCTTGATTTGCACCAAGGGTGTGAAGGACCCTTTCGAAGTTCCAGAGGTGAGGTGTGATCAGCCTCGAGACGCCTCAGCGGAAATGGGCCTCATCTCGCCTGGAGGGGAGAACCTCCTGGATTTTCTCGAGTTGCGGCAGGTCTTCTCGAGTTACGACGGGGACCTCAGGGACCCGCTCTGGTGGCCTCAGGAAAGGCCAGTCCCCATGCGAGTTGCTAGGGGACCTCTCGGGATTCCTCTCCCGTCCATGCCGGGGCCTCAGTCATTGTGTGGAGTCGGGGCCGGAACCTGAGGATTCCTCTAAAGTGTTGCCATGGATCTTGGGGTGCTTCTGAGTCTCCCCAGGGGAGTCAGGCCTCGTCTCGAGTGGGGGCATGCACGTGCGCTTTCCTCCCGAGCTGCAGCAGTAGTGTCACGCTTCCTGTCACGTGGATCAAGGGATCTGTGGCTTTCCCTCGAGGCTGTCCCTCGAGGCTTTCCCACGAGGCTTTCCCACAGGGCTGTGCCACGTGCCACCTTGGTGTGAGTCGATCCTCGGCGTGAAAGACGAGACGGTGAAGGGAAAAGAGGTTCCTCTGGAATGGACTGAGACATCTGGGGGACTCTTGGAATGGTGGCACGACCCTGGAGTTCCTCTCGCCGTTCCTGTTGAGAGGGCCTCCTCTTGAGATGCGACGGGAACGCCGGGAACTCTTTCCCGACGAAGCAGGGAAAGGATCCCTCATCTCGAGCTACGAGGCGGAAACGGGGCTCCTCTGGATGTGGGCGGGACCCTCGTGATTCCTCTCGAGTGGAGACGGGTATGTCGGGGAACTTCTTGATTTGCACCAAGGGTGTGAAGGAGCCCTTCGAAGTTCCAGAGGTGAGGTGTGATCAGCCTCGAGACGCCTCAGCGGAAATGGGCCTCATCTCGCCTGGAGGGGAGAACCTCCTGGATTTTCTCGAGTTGCGGCAGGTCTTCTCGAGTTACGACGGGGACCTCAGGGACCCGCTCTGGTGGCCTCAGGAAAGGCCAGTCCCCATGCGAGTTGCTAGGGGACCTCTCGGGATTCCTCTCCCGTCCATGCCGGGGCCTCAGTCCTTGTGTGGAGTCGGGGCCGAAACCTGAGGATTCCTCTCCAGTGTTGCCATGGATCTTGGGGTGCTTCTGAGTCTCCCCAGGGGAGTCAGGCCTCGTCTCGAGTGGGAGCATGCACGTGCGCTTTCCTCCCGAGCTGCAGCAGTAGTGTCACGCTTCCTGTCACGTGGATCAAGGGATCTGTGGCTTTCCCTCGAGGCTGTCCCTCGAGGCTTTCCCACGAGGCTTTCCCACAGGGCTGTGCCACGTGCCACCTTGGTGTGAGTCGATCCTCGGCGTGAAAGACGAGACGGTGAAGGGAAAAGAGGTTCCTCTGGAATGGACTGAGACATCTGGGGGACTCTTGGAATGGTGGCACGACCCTGGAGTTCCTCTCGCCGTTCCTGTTGAGAGGGCCTCCCCTTGAGATGCGACGGGAACGCCGGGAACTCTTTCCCGACGAAGCAGGGAAAGGATCCCTCATCTCGAGCTACGAGGCGGAAACGGGGCTCCTCTGGATGTGGGCGGGACCCTCGTGATTCCTCTCGAGTGGAGACGGGTATGTCGGGGAACTTCTTGATTTGCACCAAGGGTGTGAAGGAGCCCTTCAAAGTTCCAGAGGTGAGGTGTGATCAGCCTCGAGACGCCTCAGCGGAAATGGGCCTCATCTCGCCTGGAGGGGAGAACCTCCTGGATTTTCTCGAGTTGCGGCAGGTCTTCTCGAGTTACGACGGGGACCTCAGGGACCCGCTCTGGTGGCCTCAGGAAAGGCCAGTCCCCATGCGAGTTGCTAGGGGACCTCTCGGGATTCCTCTCCCGTCCATGCCGGGGCCTCAGTCCTTGTGTGGAGTCGGGGCCGAAACCTGAGGATTCCTCTCCAGTGTTGCCATGGATCTTGGGGTGCTTCTGAGTCTCCCCAGGGGAGTCAGGCCTCGTCTCGAGTGGGGGCATGCACGTGCGCTTTCCTCCCGAGCTGCAGCAGTAGTGTCACGCTTCCTGTCACGTGGATCAAGGGCTCTGTGGCTTTCCCTCGAGGCTGTCCCTCGAGGCTTTCCAACGAGGCTTTCCCACAGGGCTGTGCCACGTGCCACCTTGGTGTGAGTCGATCCTCGGCGTGAAACACGAGCCGGTGAAGGGAAAAGAGGTTCCTCTGGAATGGACTGAGACATCTGGGGGACTCTTGGAATGGTGGCACGACCCTGGAGTTCCTCTCGCCGTTCCTGTTGAGAGGGCCTCCTCTTGAGATGCGACGGGAACGCCGGGAACTCTTTCCCGACGAAGCAGGGAAAGGATCCCACATCTCGAGCTACGAGGCGGAAACGGGGCTCCTCTGGATGTGGGCGGGACCCTCGTGATTCCCCTCGAGTGGAGACGGGTATGTCGGGGAACTTCTTGATTTGCACCAAGGGTGTGAAGGAGCCTTTCGAAGTTCCAGAGGTGAGGTGTGATCAGCCTCGAGACGCCTCAGCGGAAATGGGCCTCATCTCGCCTGGAGGGGAGAACCTCCCGGATTTTCTCGAGTTGCGGCAGGTCTTCTCGAGTTACGACGGGGACCTCAGGGACCCGCTCTGGTGGCCTCAGGAAAGGCCAGTCCCCATGCGAGTTGCTAGGGGACCTCTCGGGATTCCTCTCCCGTCCATGCCGGGGCCTCAGTCCTTGTGTGGAGTCGGGGCCGGAACCTGAGGATTCCTCTAAAGTGTTGCCATGGATCTTGGGGTGCTTCTGTGTCTCCCCAGGGGAGTCAGGCCTCGTCTCGAGTGGGGGCATGCACGTGCGCTTTCCTCCCGAGCTGCAGCAGTAGTGTCACGCTTCCTGTCACGTGGATCAAGGGATCTGTGGCTTTCCCTCGAGGCTGTCCCTCGAGGCTTTCCCACGAGGCTTTCCCACAGGGCTGTGCCACGTGCCACCTTGGTGTGAGTCGATCCTCGGCATGAAAGACGAGACGGTGAAGGGAAAAGAGGTTCCTCTGGAATGGACTGAGACATCTGGGGGACTCTTGGAATGGTGGCACGACCCTGGAGTTCCTCTCGCCGTTCCTGTTGAGAGGGCCTCCTCTTGAGATGCGACGGGAACGCCGGGAACTCTTTCCCGACGAAGCAGGGAAAGGATCCCTCATCTCGACCTACGAGGCGGAAACGGGGCTCCTCTGGATGTGGGCGGGACCCTCGTCATTCCTCTCGAGTGGAGACGGGTATGTCGGGGAACTTCTTGATTTGCACCAAGGGTGTGAAAGAGCCTTTCGAAGTTCCAGAGGTGAGGTGTGATCAGCCTCGAGACGCCTCAGCGGAAATGGGCCTCATCTCGCCTCGAGGGGAGAACCTCCCGGATTTTCTCGAGGTGCGACAGGTCTTCTCGAGTTACGACGGGGACCTCAGGGACCCGCTCTGGTGGCCTCAGGAAAGGCCAGTCCCCATGCGAGTTGCTAGGGGACCTCTCGGGATTCCTCTCCCGTCCATGCCGGGGCCTCAGTCCTTGTGTGGATTCGGGGCCGAAACCTGAGGATTCCTCTCCAGTGTTGCCATGGATCTTGGGGTGCTTCTGAGTCTCCCCAGGGGAGTCAGGCCTCGTCTCGAGTGGGGGCATGCACGTGCGCTTTCCTCCCGAGCTGCAGCAGTAGTGTCACGCTTCCTGTCACGTGGATCAAGGGATCTGTGGCTTTCCCTCGAGGCTGTCCCTCGAGGCTTTCCCACGAATCTTTCCCACAGGGCTGTGCCACGTGCCACCTTGTTGTGAGTCGATCCTCGGCATGAAAGACGAGCCGGTGAAGGGAAAAGAGGTTCCTCTGGAATGGACTGAAACATCTGGGGGACTCTTGGAATGGTGGCACGACCCTGGAGTTCCTCTCGCCGTTCCTGTTGAGAGGGCCTCCTCTTGAGATGCGACGGGAACGACGGGAACTCTTTCCCGACGAAGCAGGGAAAGGATCCCTCATCTCGAGCTATGAGGTGGAAACGGGGCTCCTCTGGATGTGGGCGGGACCCTCGTGATTCCTCTCGAGTGGAGACGGGTATGTCGGGGAACTTCTTGATTTGCAACAAGGGTGTGAAGGACCCTTTCGAAGTTCCAGAGGTGAGGTGTGATCAGCCTCGAGACGCCTCAGCGGAAATGGGCCTCATCTCTCCTCGAGGGGAGAACCTCCCGGATTTTCCCAAGGTGCGGCAGGTCTTCTCGAGTTACGACGGGGACCTCAGGCACCCGTTCTGGTGGCCTCAGGAAAGGCCAGTCCGCTTGCGAGTTGCTAGGGGACCTCTCAGGTTTCCTCTCCCGTCCATGCCGGGGCCTCAGTCCTTGTGTGGAGTCGGGGCCGGAACCTGAGGATTCCTCTCCAGTGTTGCCATGGATCTTGGGGTGCTTCTGAGTCACCCTAGGGGAGTGAGGCCTCGTCTCGAGTGGGGGCATGCACGTGCGCTTTCCTCCCGAGCTGCAGCAGTAGTGTCACGATTCCTGTCACGTGGATCAAGGGATCTGTGGATTTCCCTCGAGGCTGTCCCTCGAGGCTTTCCCACGAGGCTTTCCCACAGGGCTGTGCCACGTGCCACCTTGGTGTGAGTCGATCCTCGGCGTGAAAGACGATCCGGTGAAGGGAAAAGAGGTTCCTCTGGAATGGACTGAGACATCTGGGGGACTCTTGGAATGGTGGCACGACCCTGGAGTTCCTCTCGCCGTTCCTGTTGAGAGGGCCTCCTCTTGAGATGCGACGGGAACGCCGGGAAATCTTTCCCGACGAAGCAGGGAAAGGATCCCTCATCTCGAGCTACGAGGCGGAAACGGGGCTCCTCTGGATGTGGGCGGGACCCTCGTGATTCCTCTCGAGTGGAGACGGGTATGTCGGGGAACTTCTTGATTTGCACCAAGGGTGTGAAGGAGCCTTTCGAAGTTCCAGAGGTGAGGTGTGATCAGCCTCGAGACGCCTCAGCAGAAATGGGCCTCATCTCGCCTGGACGGGAGAACCTCCTGGATTTTCTCGAGTTGCGGCAGGTCTTCTCGAGTTACGACGGGGACCTCAGGGACCCGCTCTGGTGGCCTCAGGAAAGGCCAGTCCCCATGCGAGTTGCTAGGGGACCTCTCGGGATTCCTCTCCCGTCCATGCCGGGGCCTCAGTCCTTGTGTGGAGTCGGGGCCGGAACCTGAGGATTCCTCTCCAGTGTTGCCATGGATCTTGGGGTGCTTCTGAGTCTCCCCAGGGGAGTCAGGCCTCGTCTCTAGTGGGGGCATGCACGTGCGCTTTCCTCCCGAGCTGCAGCAGTAGTGTCACGCTTCCTGTCACGTGGATCAAGGGATCTGTGGCTTTCCCTCGAGGCTGTCCCTCGAGGCTTTCCCACGAGGCTTTCCCACAGGGCTGTGCCACGTGCCACCTTGGTGTGAGTCGATCCTCGGCGTGAAAGACGAGCCGGTGAAGGGAACAGAGGTTCCTCTGGAATGGACTGAGACATCTGGGGGACTCTTGGAATGGTGGCACGACACTGGAGTTCCTCTCGCCGTTCCTGTTGAGAGGGCCTCCTCTTGAGATGCGACGGGAACGCCGGGAACTCTTTCCCGACGAAGCAGGGAAAGGATCCCTCATCTCGAGCTACGAGGCGGAAACGGGGCTCCTCTGGATGTGGGCGGGACCCTCGTGATTCCTCTCGAGTGGAGACGGCTAGGTCAGGGAACTTCTTGATTTGCACCAAGGGTGTGAAGGACCCTTTCGAAGTTCCAGAGGTGAGGTGTGATCAGCTTCGAGACGCCTCAGCGGAAATGGGCCTCATCTCGCCTGGAGGGGAGAACCTCCTGGATTTTCTCCAGTTGCGGCATGTCTTCTCGAGTTACGACGGGGACCTACGGGACCCGCTGTGGTGGCCTCAGGAAAGGCCAGTCCCCATGCGAGTTGCTAGGGGACCTCTCGGGATTCCTCTCCCGTCCATGCCGGGGCCTCACTCCTTTTGTGGAGTCGGGTCCGAACCTGAGGAATCCTCTCCAGTGTTGCTATGGATCTTGGGGTGCTTCTGAGTCTCCCCAGGGGAGTCAGGCCTCGTCTCGAGTGGGGGCATGCACGTGCGCTTTCTTCCCGAGCTGCAGCAGTAGTGTCACGCTTCCTGTCACGTGGATCAAGGGATATGTGGCTTTCCCTCGAGGCTGTCCCACAGGGCTGTGCCACGTGCCACCTTGGTGTGAGTCGATCCTCGGCGTGAAAGACGAGCCGGTGAAGGGAAAAGAGGTTCCTCTGGAATGGACTGAGACATCTGGGGGACTCTTGGAATGGTGGCACGACCCGGCAGTTCCTCTCGCCGCTCCTGTTGAGAGGGCCTCCTCTTGAGTTGCGACGGGAACGCCGGGAACTCTTTCCCGACGAAGCAGGGAAAGGATCCCTCATCTCGAGCTTCGAGGCGGAAACGGGGCTCCTCTGGATGTGGGCGGGACCCGCGTGATTCCTCTCGAGTGGAGACGGGTATGTCTGGGAACTTCTTGGTTTGCACCAAGGGTGTGAAGGACCCTTTCGAAGTTCCAGAGGTGAGGTGTGATCATCCACGAGATGCCTCAGCGGAAATGGGCCTCATCTCGCCTGGTGGGGAGAACCTCCTGGATTTTCTCGAGTTGCGGCAGGTCTTCTCGAGTTATGACGGGGACCTCAGGGACCGCTCTGGTGGCCTCAGGAAAGGCCAGTCGCCATGCGAGTTGCTAGGGGACCTCTCGGGATTCCTCTCCCGTCCATGCCGGGGCCTAAGACCTTGTGTGGAGTCGGGGCCGAACCTGAGGATTCCTCTCCAGTGTTGCCATGGATCTTGGGGTGCGTCTGAGTCTCCCGAGGGGAGTCAGGCCTTGTCTCGAGTGGGGGCATGCACGTGCGCTTTCCTCCCGAGCTGCAGCAGTAGTGTCACGCTTCCTGTCACGTGGATCAAGGGATCTGTGGCTTTCCCTCGAGGCTGTCCCTTGAGGCTTTCCCACGAATCTTTCCCACAGGGCTGTGCCACGTGCCACCTTGGTGTGAGTCGATCCTCGGCGTGAAAGACGAGCCGGTGAAGGGAAAAGAGGTTCCTCTGGAATGGACTGAGACATCTGGGGGACTCTTGGAATGGTGGCACGACCCTGGAGTTCCTCTCGCCGTTCCTGTTGAGAGGGCCTCCTCTTGAGATGCGACGGGAACGCCGGGAACTCTTTCCCGACGAAGCAGGGATAGGATCCCTCATCGAGCTTCCAGGCCGAATTGGGGCTCCTCTGGATGTGGGTGGGACCTTCGTGATTCCTCTCGAGTGGAGACGGGTATGTCGGGGAACTTCTTGATTTGCACCAAGGGTGGGAAGGACCCTTTCGAAGTTCCAGAGGTGAGGTGTGATAAGCCTCGAGACGCCTCATCGGAAATGGGCCTCATCTCGCCTGGAGGGGAGAACCTCCTGGATTTTCTCGAGTTGCGGCAGGTCTTCTCGAGTTACGACGGGGACCTCAGGGACCCGCTCTGGTGGCCTCAGGAAAGGCAGTCCCCATGCGAGTTGCTAGGGGACCTCTCGGGATTCCTCTCCCGTCCATGCCGGGGCCTCAGTCCTTGTGTGGAGTCGGGGCCGGAACCTGAGGATTCCTCTCCAGTGTTGCCATGGATCTTGGGGTGCGTCTGAGTCTCCCGAGGGGAGTCAGGCCTCGTCTCGAGTGGGTGCATGCACGTGCGCTTTCCTCCCGAGCTGCAGCAGTAGTGTCACGCTTCCTGTCACGTGGATCAAGGGATCTGTGGCTTTCCCTCGAGGCTGTCCCTCGAGGCTTTCCCACGAATCTTTCCCACAGGGCTGTGCCACGTGCCACCTTGGTGTGAGTCGATCCTCGGCGTGAAAGACGAGCCGTTGAAGGGAAAAGAGGTTCCTCTGGAATGGACTGAGACATCTGGGGGACTCTTGGAATGGTGGCACGACCCTGGAGTTCCTCTCGCCGTTCCTGTTGAGAGGGCCTCCTCTTGAGATGCGACAGGAACGCCGGGAACTCTTTCCCGACGAAGCAGGGAAAGGATCCCTCATCTCGAGCTACGAGGCGAAAACGGGGCTCCTCTGGATGTGGGCGGGACCCTCGTGAATCCTCTCGAGTGGAGACGGCTAGGTCGGGGAACTTCTTGATTTGCACCAAGGGTGTGAAGGACCCTTTCGAAGTTCCAGAGGTGAGGTGTGATCAGCCTCGAGACGCCTCAGCGGAAATGGGTCTCATCTCGCCTGGAGGGGAGAACCTCCTGGATTTTCTCGAGTTGCGGCAGGTCTTCTCGAGTTACGACGGGGACCACAGGGACCCGCTCTGGTGGCCACAGGAAAGGCCAGTCCCCATGCGAGTTGCTAGGGGACCTCTCGGGATTCCTCTCCCGTCCATGCCGGGGCCTCAGTCCTTGTGTGGAGTCGGGGCCGGAACCTGAGGATTCCTCTACAGTGTTGCCATGGATCTTGGGGTGCTTCTGAGTCTCCCCAGGGGAGTCAGGCCTCGTCTCGAGTGGGGGCATGCACGTGCGCTTTCCTCTCTAGCTGCAGCAGTAGTGTCACGCATACTGTCACGTGGATCAAGGGATCTGGGGCTTTCCCTCGAGGCTGTCCCTCGAGGCTTTCCCACGAGGCTTTCCCACAGGGCTGTGCCACGTGCCACCTTGGTGTGAGTCGATCCTCGGCATGAAAGACGAGCCGGTGAAGGGAAAAGAGGTTCCTCTGGAATGGACTGAGACATCTGGGGGACTCTTGGAATGGTGGCACGACCCTGGAGTTCCTCTCGCCGTTCCTGTTGAGAGGGCCTCCTCTTGAGATGCGATGGGAACGCCGGGAACTCTTTCCCGACGAAGCAGGGAAAGGATCCCTCATCTCGACCTACGAGGCGGAAACGGGGCTCCTCTGGATGTGGGCGGGACCCTCGTGATTCCTCTCGAGTGGAGACGGGTATGTCGGGGAACTTCTTGATTTGCACCAAGGGTGTGAAGGAGCCTTTCGAAGTTCCAGAGGTGAGGTGTGATCAGCCTCGAGACGCCTCAGCAGAAATGGGCCTCATCTCGCCTGGACGGGAGAACCTCCTGGATTTTCTCGAGTTGCGGCAGGTCTTCTCGAGTTACGACGGGGACCTCAGGGACCCGCTCTGGTGGCCTCAGGAAAGGCCAGTCCCCATGCGAGTTGCTAGGGACCTCTCGGGATTCCTCTCCCGTCCATGCCGGGGCCTCAGTCCTTGTGTGGAGTCGGGGCCGGAACCTGAGGATTCCTCTCCAGTGTTGCCATGGATCTTGGGGTGCTTCTGAGTCTCCCCAGGGGAGTCAGGCCTCGTCTCGAGTGGGGGCATGCACGTGCGCTTTCCTCCCGAGCTGCAGCAGTAGTGTCACGCTTCCTGTCACGTGGATCAAGGGATCTGTGGCTTTCCCTCGAGGCTGTCCCTCGAGGCTTTCCCACGAGGCTTTCCCACAGGGCTGTGCCACGTGCCACCTTGGTGTGAGTCGATCCTCGGCGTGAAAGACGAGCCGGTGAAGGGAAAAGAGGTTCCTCTGGAATGGACTGAGACATCTGGGGGACTCTTGGAATGGTGGCACGACCCTGGAGTTCCTCTCGCCGTTCCTGTTGAGAGGGCCTCCTCTTGAGATGCGACGGGAACGCCGGGAACTCTTTCCCGACGAAGCAGGGAAAGGATCCCTCATCTCGAGCTACGAGGCGGAAACGGGGCTCCTCTGGATGTGGGCGGGACCCTCGTGATTCCTCTCGAGTGGAGACGGCTAGGTCAGGGAACTTCTTGATTTGCACCAAGGGTGTGAAGGACCCTTTCGAAGTTCCAGAGGTGAGGTGTGATCAGCTTCGAGACGCCTCAGCGGAAATGGGCCTCATCTCGCCTGGAGGGGAGAACCTCCTGGATTTTCTCCAGTTGCGGCATGTCTTCTCGAGTTACGACGGGGACCTAAGGGACCCGCTCTGGTGGCCTCAGGAAAGGCCAGTCGCCATGCGAGTTGCTAGGGGACCTCTCGGGATTCCTCTCCCGTCCATGCCGGGGCCTCACTCCTTTTGTGGAGTCGGGTCCGAACCTGAGGAATCCTCTCCAGTGTTGCCAAGGATCTTGGGGTGCTTCTGAGTCTCCCCAGGGGAGTCAGGCCTCGTCTCGAGTGGGGGCATGCACGTGCGCTTTCCTCCCGAGCTGCAGCAGTAGTGTCACGCTTCCTGTCACGTGGATCAAGGGATCTGTGGCTTTCCCTCGAGGCTGTCCCTCGAGGCTTTCCCACGAGGCTTTCCCACAGGGCTGTGCCACGTGCCACCTTGGTGTGAGTCGATCCTCGGCGTGAAACACGAGCCGGTGAAGGGAAAAGAGGTTCCTCTGGAATGGACTGAGACATCTGGGGGACTCTTGGAATGGTGGCACGACCCTGGAGTTCCTCTCGCCGTTCCTGTTGAGAGGGCCTCCTCTTGAGATGCGACGGGAACGCCGGGAACTCTTTCCCGACGAAGCAGGGAAAGGATCCCTCATCTCGAGATACGAGGCGGAAACGGGGCTCCTCTGGATGTGGGCGGGACCCTCGTGATTCCTCTCGAGTGGAGACGGGTATGTCGGGGAACTTCTTCATTTGCACCAAGGGTGTGAAGGACCCTTTCGAAGTTCCAGAGGTGAGGTGTGATCAGCCTCGAGACGCCTCAGCGGACATGGGCCTCATCTCGCCTGGAGGGGAGAACCTCCTGGATTTTCTCGAGTTGAGGCAGGTCTTCTCGAGTTACGACGGGGACCTAAATGACCCGCTATGGTGGCCTCAGGAAAGTCCAGTCCCCATGCGAGTTGCTAGGGGACACCTCGGGATTCCTCTCCCGTCCGTGCCGGGGCCTCAGTCCTTGTGTGGAGTCGGGGCCGGAACCTGAGGATTCCTCTCCAGTGTTGCCATGGATCTAGGGGTGCTTCTGAGTATCCCCAGGGGAGTCAGGCCTCGTCTCGAGTGGGGGCATGCACGTGCGCTTTCCTCCCGAGCTGCAGCAGTAGTGTCACGCTTCCTGTCACGTGGATCAAGGGATCTGTGGCTTTCCCTCGAGGCTGTCCCTCGAGGCTTTCCCACGAGGCTTTCCCACAGGGCTGTGCCACGTGCCACCTTGGTGTGAGTCGATCCTCGGCGTGAAAGACGAGCCGGTGAAGGGAAAAGAGGTTCCTCTGGAATGGACTGAGACATCTGGGGGATTCCTGGAATGCTGGCACGACCCTGGAGTTCTTCTCGCCTGTCCTGTTGAGAGGGCCTCCTCTTGAGATGCGACGGGAACGCCGGGAACTCTTTCCCGACGAAGCAGGGAAAGGATCCCTCATCTCGAGCTACGAGGCGGAAACGGGGCTCCTCTGGATGTGGGCGGGACCCTCGTGATTCCTCTCGAGTGGAGACGGCTAGGTCGGGGAACTTCTTGATTTGCACCAAGGGTGTGAAGGACCCTTTCGAAGTTCCAGAGGTGAGGTGTGATCAGCCTCGAGATGCCTCAGTGGAAATGGGCCTCATCTCGCCTGGAGGGGAGAACCTCCTGGATTTTCTCGAGTTGCGGCAGGTCTTCTCGAGTTACGACGGGGACCTCAGGGACCCGCTCTGGTGGCCTCAGGAAAGGCCAGTCCCCATGCGAGTTGCTAGGGGACCTCTCGGGATTCCTCTCCCGTCCGCGCCGGGGCCTCAGTCCTTGTGTGGAGTCGGGGCCGGAACCTGAGGATTGCTCTCCAGTGTTGCCATGGATCTTGGGGTGCTTCTGAGTCTCCCCAGGGGAGTCAGGCCTCGTCTCGAATGGGGACATGCACGTGCGCTTTCCTCCCAATCTGCAGCAGCAGTGTCACGCTTCCTGTCACGTGGATCAAGGGATCTGTGGCTTTCCCTCGAGGCTGTCCCTTGAGGCTTTCCCACGAGGCTTTCCCACAGGGCTGTGCCACGTGCCACCTTGGCGTGAGTCGATCCTCGGCGTGAAAGACGAGCCGGTGAAGGGAAAAGAGGTTCCTCTGGAATGGACTGAGAAATCTGGGGGACTCTTGGAATGGTGGCACGACCCTGGAGTTCCTCTCGCCGTTCCTGTTGAGAGGGCCTCCTCTTGAGATGCGACGGGAACGCCGGGAACTCTTTCCCGACGAAGCAGGGAAAGGATCCCTCATCTCGAGCTACGAGGCGGAAACGGGGCGCCTCTGGATGTGGGTGGGACCCTCGTGATTCCTCTCGAGTGGAGACGGCTAGGTCGGGGAACTTCTTGATTTGCACCAAGGGTGTGAAGGACCCTTTCGAAGTTCCAGAGGTGAGGTGTGATCAGCCTCGAGATGCCTCAGCGGAAATGGGCCTCATCTCGCCTGGAGGGGAGAACCTCCTGGATTTTCTCGAGTTGCGGCAGGTGTTCTCGAGTTACGACGGAGACCTCAGGGACCCGCTCTGGTGGCCTCAGGAAAGGCCAGTCCCCATGCGAGTTGCTAGGGGACCGCTCGGGATTCCTCTCCCGTCCATGCCGGGGCCTCAGTCCTTGTGTGGAGTCGGGGCCGGAACCTGAGGATTCCTCTCCAGTGTTGCCATGGATCTTGGGGTGCTTCTGAGTCTCCCCAGGGGAGTCAGGCCTCGTCTCGAGTGGGGACATGCACGTGCGTTTCCCTCCCGAGCTGCAGCAGTAGTGTCACGCTTCCTGTCACGTGGATCAAGGGATCTGTGGCTTTCCCTCGAGGCTGTCCCTCGAGGCTTTCCCACGAGGCTTTCCCACAGGGTTGTGCCACGTGCCACCTTGGTGTGAGTCGATCCTCGGCGTGAAAGACGAGCCGGTGAAGGGAAAAGAGGTTCCTCTGGAATGGACTGAGACATCTGGGGGACTCTTGGAATGGTGGCACGACCCTGGAGTTCCTCTCGCCGTTCCTGTTGAGAGGGCCTCCTCTTGAGATGCGACGGGAACGCCGGGAACTCTTTCCCGACGAAGCAGGGAAAGGATCCCTCATCTCGAGCTACGAGGCGGAAACGGGGCTCCTCTGGATGTGGGCGGGACCCTCGTGATTCCCTCGAGTGGAGACGGGTATGTCGGGGAACTTCTTGATTTGCACCAAGTGTGTGAAGGAGCCTTTCGAAGTTCCAGAGGGGAGGTATGATCAGCCTCGAGACGCCTCAACGGAAATGGGCCTCATCTCGCCTGGAGGGGAGAACCTCCTGGATTTTCTCGAGTTGCGGCAGGTCTTCTCGAGTTACGACGGGGACCTCAGGGACCCGCTCTGGTGGCCTCAGGAAAGGCCAGTCCCCATGCGAGTTGCTAGGGGACCTCTCGGGATTCCTCTCCCGTCCATGCCGGGGCCTCAGTCCTTGTGTGGAGTCGGGGCCGGAACCTGAGGATTCCTCTCCAGTGTTGCCATGGATCTTGGGGTGCTTCTGAGTCTCCCCAGGGGAGTCAGGCCTCGTCTCGAGTGGGGGCCTGCGCGTGCGCGTTCCTCCCGAGCTGCAGCAGTAGTGTCACGCTTCCTGTCACGTGGATCAAGGGATCTGTGGCTTTCCCTCGAGGCTGTCCCTCGAGGCTTTCCCACGAGGCTTTCCCACAGGGCTGTGCCACGTGCCACCTTGGTGTGAGTCGATCCTCGGCGTGAATGACGAGCCGGTGAAGGGAAAAGAGGTTCCTCTGGAATGGACTGAGACATCTGGGGGACTCTTGGAATGGTGGCACGACCCTGGAGTTCCTCTCGCCGTTCCTGTTGAGAGGGCCTCCTCTTGAGATGCGACGGGAACGCCGGGAACTCTTTCCCGACGAAGCAGGGAAAGGATCCCTCATCTCGAGCTACGAGGCGGAAACGGGGTTCCTCTGGATGTGGGCGGGACCCTCGTGATTCCTCTCGAGTGGAGACGGCTAGGTCAGGGAACTTCTTGATTTGCACCAAGGGTGTGAAGGACCCTTTCGAAGTTCCAGAGGTGAGGTGTGATCAGCCTCGCGACGCCTCAGCGGAAATGGGCCTCATCTCGCCTGGAGGGGAGAACCTCCTGGATTTTCTCGAGTTGCGGCAGGTCTTCTCGAGTTACGACGGGGACCTCAGGGACCCGCTCTGGTGACCTCAGCAAAGTCCAGTCCCCGTGCGAGTTGCTAGGGGACCTCTCGGGATTCCTCTCCCGTCCATGCCGGGGCCTCAGTCCTTGTGTGGAGTCGGGGCCGGAACCTGAGGATTCCTCTCCAGTGTTGCCATGGATCTTGGGGTGCTTCTGAGTTTCCCCAGGGGAGTCAGGCCTTGTCTCGAGTGGGGGCATGCACGTGCGCTTTCCTCCCGAGCTGCAGCAGTAGTGTCACGCTTCCTGTCACGTGGATCAAGGGATCTGTGGCTTTCCCTCGAGGCTGTCCCTCGAGGCTTTCCCACGAGGCTTTCCCACAGGGCTGTGCCACGTGCCACCTTGGTGTGAGTCGATCCTCGGAGTGAAAGACGAGCCGGTGAAGGGAAAAGAGGTTCCTCTGGAATGGACTGAGACATCTGGGGGACTCTTGGAATGCTGGCACGACCATGGAGTTCCTCTCGCTGCTCCTGTTCAGAGGGCCTCCTCTTGAGATGCGACGGGAACGCCGGGAACTCTTTCCCGACGAAGCAGGGAAAGGATCCCTCATCTTGACCTACGAGGCGGAAACGGCGCTCCTCTGGATGTGGGCGGGACCCGCGTGATTCCTCTCGAGTGGAGACGGGTATTTCTGGGAACTTCTTGATTTGCACCAAGGGTGTGAAGGACCCTTTCGAAGTTCCAGAGGTGAGGTGTGATCAGCCTCGAGATGCCTCAGCGGAAATGGTCCTCATCTCGCCTGGAGGGGAGAACCTCCTGGATTTTCTCGAGTTGCGGCAGGTCTTCTCGAGTTACGACGGGGACCTCAGGGACCCGCTCTGGTGGCCTCAGGAAAGGCCAGTCCCCATGCGAGTTGCTAGGGGACCTCTCGGGATTCCTCTCCCGACCATGCCGGGGCCTAAGACCTTGTGTTGAGTCGGGGCCGAACCTGAGGATTCCTCTCCAGTGTTGCCATGGATCTTGGGTGCTTCTGAGTCTCCCAAGGGGAGTCAGGCCTCGTCTCGAATGGGGTCATGCACGTTCGCTTCCCTCCCGAGCTGCAGCAGTAGTGTCACGCTTCCTGTCACGTGGATCAAGGGATCTGTGGCTTTCCCTCGAGGCTGTCCCTCGAGGTTTACCCACGAGGCTTTCCCACAGGGCTGTGCCACGTGCCACCTTGGTGTGAGTCGATCCTCGGCGTGAAAGACGAGCCGGTGAAGGGAAAAGAGTTTCCTCTGGAATGGACTGAGACATCTGGGGGACTCTTGGAATGCTGGCACGACCATGGAGTTCCTCTCGAGCTCCTGTTCAGAGGGCCTCCTCTTCAGACGCGACGGGAACGCCGGGAAATCTTTCCCGAAGAAGCAGGGAAAGGATCCCTCATCTCGAGCTACGAGGCGGAAACGGGGCTCCTCTGGATGTGGGCGGGACCATCGTGATTCCTCTCGAGTGGAGACGTTTATGTCGGGGAACTTCTTGATTTGCACCAAGGGTGTGAAGGACGGTTTCGAAGTTCCAGAGGTGAGGTGTGATCACCCTCGAGACGCCTCAGCGGAAATGGGCCTCATCTCGCCTGGAGGGGAGAACCTCCTGGATTTTCTCGAGTTGCGGCAGGTCTTCTCGAGTTACGACGGTGACCTCAGGGACCGCTATGGTGGCCTCAGGAAAGGCCAGTCCCCATGCGAGTTGCTAGGGGACCTCTCGGGATTCCTCTCCCGTCCATGCCGGGGCCTCAGTCCTTGTGTGGAGTCGGGGCCGGAACCTGAGGATTCCTCTCCAGTGTTGCCATGGATCTAGGGGTGCTTTTGATTCTCCCCAGGGGAGTCAGGCCTCGTCTCGAGTGGGGGCATGCACGTGTGCTTTCCTCCCGAGCTGCAGCAGTAGTGTCACGCTTCCTGTCACGTGGATCAAGGGATCTGTGGCTTTCCCTCGAGGCTGTCCCTCGAGGTTTTCCCACGAGGCTTTGCCACATTGCTGTGCCACGTGCCACCTTGGTGTGAGTCGATCCTCGGCGTGAAAGACGAGCCGGTGAAGGGAAAAGAGGTTCCTCTGGAATGGACTGAGACATCTGGGGGACTCTTGGAATGGTGGCACGACCCTGGAGTTCCTCTCGCCGTTCCTGTTGAGAGGGCCTCCTCTTGAGATGCGACGGGAACGCCGGGAACTCTTTCCCGACGAAGTAGGGAAAGGATCCCTCATCTCGAGCTACGAGGCGGAAACGGGGCTCCTCTGGATGTGGGCGGGAACCTCGTGATTCCTCTCGAGTGGAGACGGGTATGTCGGGGAACTTCTGGATTTGCACCAAGGGTGTGAAGGACCCTTTCGAAGTTCCAGAGGTGAGGTGTGATCAGCCTCGAGACGCCTCAGCGGAAATGGGCCTCATCTCGCCTGGAGGGGCGAACCTCCTGGATTTTCTCCAGTTGCGGCAGGTCTTCTCGAGTTACGACGGGGACCTCAGGGACCCGCTCTGGTGGCCTCAGGAAAGGCCAGTCCCCATGCGAGTTGCTAGGGGACCGCTCGGAATTCCTCTCCCATCCATGCCGGGGCCTCAGTCCTTGTGTGGAGTCGGGGCCGGAACCTGAGGATTCCTCTCCAGTGTTGCCATGGATCTTGGGGTGCTTCTGAGTCTCCCCAGGGGAGTCAGGCCTCGTCTCGAGTGGGGGCATGCACGTGCGCTTTCCTCCCGAGCTGCAGCAGTAGTGTCACGCTTCCTGTCACGTGGATCAAGGGATCTGTGGCTTTCCCTCAAGGCTGTCCCTCGAGGCATTCCCACGAGGTTTCCCACAGGGCTGTGCCACGTGCCACCTTGGTGTGAGTCGATCCTCGGCGTGAAAGACGAGCCGGTGAAGGGAAAAGAGGTTCCTCTGGAATGGACTGAGACATCTGGGGGACTCTTGGAATGGTGGCACGACCCTGGAGTTCCTCTCGCCGTTCCTGTTGAGAGGGCCTCCTCTTGAGATGTGACGGGAACGCCGGGAACTCTTTCCCGACGAAGCAGGGAAAGGATCCCTCATCTCGAGCTACGAGGCGGAAACGGGGCTCCTCTGGATGTGGGCGGGACCCTCGTGATTCCTCTCGAGTGGAGACGGCTAGGTCGGGGAACTTCTTGATTTGCACCAAGGGTGTGAAGGACCCTTTCGAAGTTCCAGAGGTGAGGTGTGATCAGCCTCGAGACGCCTCAGCGGAAATGGGCCTCATCTCGCCTGGAGGGGAGAACCTCCTGGATTTTCTCCAGTTGCGGCAGGTCTTCTCGAGTTAAGACGGGGACCTCAGGGACCCGCTCTGGTGGCCTCAGGAAAGGCCAGTCCCCATGCGAGTTGCTAGGGGACCTCTCGGGATTCCTCTCCCGTCCATGCCGGGGCCTCAGTCCTTGTGTGGAGTCGGGGCCGGAACCTGAGGATTCCTCTCCAGTGTTGCCATGGATCTTGGGGTGCTTCTGAGTCTCCCCAGGGGAGTCAGGCTTCGTCTCGAGTGGGGGCATGCACGTGCGCTTTCCTCCCGAGGTGCAGCAGTAGTGTCACGCTTCCTGTCACGTGGATCAAGGGATCTGTGGCTTTCCCTCAAGGCTGTCCCTCGAGGCATTCCCACGAGGTTTCCCACAGGGCTGTGCCACGTGCCACCTTGGTGTGAGTCGATCCTCGGCGTGAAAGACGAGCCGGTGAAGGGAAAAGAGGTTCCTCTGGAATGGACTGAGACATCTGGGGGACTCTTGGAATGGTGGCACGACCCTGGAGTTCCTCTCGCCGTTCCTGTTGAGAGGGCCTCCTCTTGAGATGCGACGGGAACGCCGGGAACTCTTTCCCGACGAAGTAGGGAAAGGATCCCTCATCTCGAGCTACGAGGCGGAAACGGGGCTCCTCTGGATGTGGGCGGGACCCTCGTGATTCCTCTCGAGTGGAGACGGCTAGGTCGGGGAACTTCTTGATTTGCACCAAGGGTGTGAAGGACCCTTTCGAAGTTCCAGATGTGAGGTGTGATCAGCCTCGAGACGCCTCAGCGGAAATGGGCCTCATCGCGCCTGGAGGGGAGAACCTCCTGGATTTTCTCGAGCTGCGGCAGGTCTTCTCGAGTTACGACGGGGACCTCAGGGACCCGCTCTGGTGGCCTCAGGAAAGGCCAGTCCCCATGCGAGTTGCTAGGGGACCTCTCGGGATTCCTCTCCTGTCCATGCCGGGGCCTCAGTCCTTGTGTGGAGTCGGGGCCAGAACCTGAGGATTCCTCTCCAGTGTTGCCATGGATCTTGGGGTGCTTCTGAGTCTCCCCAGGGGAGTCAGGCCTCGTCTCGAGTGGGGGCATGCACGTGCGCTTTCCTCCCGAGCTGCAGCAGTAGTCTCACGCTTCCTGTCACGTGGATCAAGGGATCTGTGGCTTTCCCTCGAGGCTGTCCCTCGAGGCTTTCCCACGAGGCTTTCCCACAGGGCTGTGCCACGTGCCACCTTGGTGTGAGTCGATCCTCGGCGTGAAAGACGAGCTGGTGAAGGGAAAAGAGGTTCCTCTGGAATGGACTGAGACATCTGGGGGATTCTTGGAATGCTGGCACGACCCTGGAGTTCTTCTCGCCTGTCCTGTTGAGAGGGCCTCCTCTTGAGATGCGACGGGAACGCCGGGAACTCTTCCCCGACGAAGCAGGGAAAGGATCCCTCATTTAGAGCTACGAGGCGGAAACGGGGCTCCTCTGGATGTGGGCGGGACCCTCGTGATTCCTCTCGAGTGGAGAAGGCTAGGTCGGGGAACTTCTTGAATTGCACCAAGGGTGTGAAGGAGCCTTTCGAAGTTCCAGAGGTGAGGTGTGATCAGCCTCGAGACGCCTCAGCGGAAATGGGCCTCATCTCGCCTGGAGGGGAGAACCTCCTGGATTTTCTCGAGTTGCGGCAGGTCTTCTCGAGTTACGACGGGGACCTCAGGGACCCGCTCTGGTGGCCTCAGGAAAGGCCAGTCCCCATGCGAGTTGCTAGGGGACCTCTCGGGATTCCTCTCCCGTCCGCGCCGGGGCCTCAGTCCTTGTGTGGAGTCGGGGCCGGAACCTGAGGATTCCTCTCCAGTGTTGCCATGGATCTTGGGGTGCTTCTGAGTCTCCCCAGGGGAGTCAGGCCTCGTCTCGAGTGGGGACATGCACGTGCGCTTTCCTAACAAGCTGCAGCAGCAGTGTCACGCTTCCTGTCACGTGGATCAAGGGATCTGTGGCTTTCCCTCGAGGCTGTCCCTCGAGGCTTTCCCACGAGGCTTTCCCACAGGGCTGTGCCACGTGCCACCTTGGCGTGAGTCGATCCTCGGCGTGAAAGACGAGCCGGTGAAGGGAAAAGAGGTTCCTCTGGAATGGACTCAGACATCTGGGGGACTCTTGGAATGGTGGCACGACCCTGGAGTTCCTCTCGCCGTTCCTGTTGAGAGGGCCTCCTCTTGAGATGCGACGGGAACGCCGGGAACTCTTTCCCGACGAAGCAGGGAAAGGATCCCTCATCTCGAGCTACGAGGCGGAAACGGGTCTCCTCTGGATGTGGGCGGGACCCTCGTGATTCCTCTCGAGTGGAGACGGGTATGTCGGGGAACTTCTTGATTTGCACCAAGGGTGTGAAGGAGCCTTTCGAAGTTCCAGAGGTGAGGTGTGATCAGCCTCGAGACGCCTCAGCAGAAATGGGCCTCATCTCGCCTGGAGGGGAGAACCTCCTGGATTTTCTCGAGTTGCGGCAGGTCTTCTCGAGTTACGACGGGGACCTCAGGGACCCGCTCTGGTGGCCTCAGGAAAGGCCAGTCCCCATGCGAGTTGCTAGGGGACCTCTCGGGATTCCTCTCCCGTCCATGCCGGGGCCTCAGTCCTTGTGTGGAGTCGGGGCGGAACCTGAGGATTCCTCTCCAGTGTTGCCATGGATCTTGGGGTGCTTCTGAGTCTCCCCAGGGGAGTCAGGCCTCGTCTCGAGTGGGGGCATGCACGTGCGCTTTCCTCCCGAGCTGCAGCAGTAGTGTCACGCTTCCTGTCACGTGGATCAAGGGATCTGTGGCTTTCCCTCGAGGCTGTCCCTCGAGGCTTTCCCACGAGGCTTTCCCACAGGGCTGTGCCACGTGCCACCTTGGTGTGAGTCGATCCTCGGCGTGAAAGACGAGCCGGTGAAGGGAAAAGAGTTTCCTCTGGAATGGACTGAGACATCTGGGGGACTCTTGGAATCGTGGCACGACCCTGGAGTTCCTTTCGCCGTTCCTGTTGAGAGGGCCTCCTCTTGAGATGCGACGGGAATGCCGGGAACTCTTTCCCGACGAAGCAGGGAAAGGATCCCTCATCTCGAGCTACGAGGCGGAAACGGGGCTCCTCTGGATGTGGGCGGGACCCTCGTGATTCCTCTCGAGTGGAGACGGGTATGTCGGGGAACTTCTTGATTTGCACCAAGGGTGTGAAGGAGCCTTTCGAAGTTCCAGAGGTGAGGTGTGATCAGCCTCGAGACGCCTCAGCGGAAATGGGCCTCATCTCGCCTGGAGGGGAGAACCTCGGGGATTTTCTCGAGTTGCGGCAGGTCTTCTCGAGTTACGACGGGGACCTCAGGGACCCGCTCTGGTGGCCTCAGGAAAGGCCAGTCCCCATGCGAGTTGCTAGGGGACCTCTCGGGATTCCTCTCCCGTCCATGCCGGGGCCTCAGTCCTTGTGTGGAGTCGGGGCCAGAACCTGAGGATTCCTCTCCAGTGTTGCCATGGATCTTGGGGTGCTTCTGAGTCTCCCCAGGGGAGTCAGGCCTCGTCTCGAGTGGGGGCATGCACGTGCGCTTTCCTCCCGAGCTGCAGCAGTAGTGTCACGCTTCCTGTCACGTGGATCAAGGGATCTGTGGCTTTCCCTCGAGGCTGTCCCTCGAGGCTTTCCCACGAGGCTTTCCCACAGGGCTGTGCCACGTGCCACCTTGGTGTGAGTCGATCCTCGGCGTGAAAGACGAGCTGGTGAAGGGAAAAGAGGTTCCTCTGGAATGGACTGAGACATCTGGGGGATTCTTGGAATGCTGGCACGACCCTGGAGTTCTTCTCGCCTGTCCTGTTGAGAGGGCCTCCTCTTGAGATGCGACGGGAACGCCGGGAACTCTTTCCCGACGAAGCAGGGAAAGGATCCCTCATTTCGAGCTACGAGGCGGAAACGGGGCTCCTCTGGATGTGGGCGGGACCCTCGTGATTCCTCTCGAGTGGAGACGGCTAGGTCGGGGAACTTCTTGATTTGCACCAAGGGTGTGAAGGAGCCTTTCGAAGTTCCAGAGGTGAGGTGTGATCAGCCTCGAGACGCCTCAGCGGAAATGGGCCTCATCTCGCCTGGAGGGGAGAACCTCGGGGATTTTCTCGAGTTGCGGCAGGTCTTCTCGAGTTACGACGGGGACCTCAGGGACCCGCTCTGGTGGCCTCAGGAAAGGCCAGTCCCCATGCGAGTTGCTAGGGGACCTCTCGGGATTCCTCTCCCGTCCATGCCGGGGCCTCAGTCCTTGTGTGGAGTCGGGGCCGGAACCTGAGGATTCCTCTAAAGTGTTGCCATGGATCTTGGGGTGCTTCTGAGTCTCCCCAGGGGAGTCAGGCCTCGTCTCGAGTGGGGGCATGCACGTGCGCTTTCCTCCCGAGCTGCAGCAGTAGTGTCACGCTTCCTGTCACGTGGATCAAGGGATCTGTGGCTTTCCCTCGAGGCTGTCCCTCGAGGCTTTCCCACGAGGCTTTCCCACAGGGCTGTGCCACGTGCCACCTTGGTGTGAGTCGATCCTCGGCGTGAAACACGAGCCGGTGAAGGGAAAAGAGGTTCCTCTGGAATGGACTGAGACATCTGGGGGACTCTTGGAATGGTGGCACGACCCTGGAGTTCCTCTCGCCGTTCCTGTTGAGAGGGCCTCCTCTTGAGATGCGACGGGAACGCCGGGAACTCTTTCCCGACGAAGCAGGGAAAGGATCCCTCATCTCGAGCTACGAGGCGGAAACGGGGCTCCTCTGGATGTGGGCGGGACCCTCGTGATTCCTCTCGAGTGGAGACGGGTATGTCGGGGAACTTCTTCATTTGCACCAAGGGTGTGAAGGACCCTTTCGAAGTTCAAGAGGTGAGGTGTGATCAGCCTCGAGACGCCTCAGCGGACATGGGCCTCATCTCGCCTGGAGGGGAGAACCTCCTGGATTTTCTCGAGTTGAGGCAGGTCTTCTCGAGTTACGACGGGGACCTAAATGACCCGCTATGGTGGCCTCAGGAAAGTCCAGTCCCCATGCGAGTTGCTAGGGGACACCTCGGGATTCCTCTCCCGTCCGTGCCGGGGCCTCAGTCCTTGTGTGGAGTCGGGACCGGAACCTGAGGATTCCTCTCCAGTGTTGCCATGGATCTAGGGGTGCTTCTGAGTATCCCCAGGGGAGTCAGGCCTCGTCTCGAGTGGGGGCATGCACGTGCGCTTTCCTCCCGAGCTGCAGCAGTAGTGTCACGCTTCCTGTCACGTGGATCAAGGGATCTGTGGCTTTCCCTCGAGGCTGTCCCTCGAGGCTTTCCCACGAGGCTTTCCCACAGGGCTGTGCCACGTGCCACCTTGGTGTGAGTCGATCCTCGGCGTGAAAGACGAGCCGGTGAAGGGAAAAGAGGTTCCTCTGGAATGGACTGAGACATCTGGGGGATTCCTGGAATGCTGGCACGACCCTGGAGTTCTTCTCGCCTGTCCTGTTGAGAGGGCCTCCTCTTGAGATGCGACGGGAACGCCGGGAACTCTTTCCCGACGAAGCAGGGAAAGGATCCCTCATCTCGAGCTACGAGGCGGAAACGGGGCTCCTCTGGATGTGGGCGGGACCCTCGTGATTCCTCTCGAGTGGAGACGGCTAGGTCGGGGAACTTCTTGATTTGCACCAAGGGTGTGAAGGACCCTTTCGAAGTTCCAGAGGTGAGGTGTGATCAGCCTCGAGATGCCTCAGCGGAAATGGGCCTCATCTCGCCTGGAGGGGAGAACCTCCTGGATTTTCTCGAGTTGCGGCAGGTCTTCTCGAGTTACGACGGGGACCTCAGGGACCCGCTCTGGTGGCCTCAGGAAAGGCCAGTCCCCATGCGAGTTGCTAGGGGACCTCTCGGGATTCCTCTCCCGTCCGCGCCGGGGCCTCAGTCCTTGTGTGGAGTCGGGGCCGGAACCTGAGGATTGCTCTCCAGTGTTGCCATGGATCTTGGGGTGCTTCTGAGTCTCCCCAGGGGAGTCAGGCCTCGTCTCGAATGGGGACATGCACGTGCGCTTTCCTCCCAATCTGCAGCAGCAGTGTCACGCTTCCTGTCACGTGGATCAAGGGATCTGTGGCTTTCCCTCGAGGCTGTCCCTTGAGGCTTTCCCACGAGGCTTTCCCACAGGGCTGTGCCACGTGCCACCTTGGCGTGAGTCGATCCTCGGCGTGAAAGACGAGCCGGTGAAGGGAAAAGAGGTTCCTCTGGAATGGACTGAGAAATCTGGGGGACTCTTGGAATGGTGGCACGACCCTGGAGTTCCTCTCGCCGTTCCTGTTGAGAGGGCCTCCTCTTGAGATGCGACGGGAACGCCGGGAACTCTTTCCCGACGAAGCAGGGAAAGGATCCCTCATCTCGAGCTACGAGGCGGAAACGGGGCGCCTCTGGATGTGGGTGGGACCCTCGTGATTCCTCTCGAGTGGAGACGGCTAGGTCGGGGAACTTCTTGATTTGCACCAAGGGTGTGAAGGACCCTTTCGAAGTTCCAGAGGTGAGGTGTGATCAGCCTCGAGATGCCTCAGCGGAAATGGGCCTCATCTCGCCTGGAGGGGAGAACCTCCTGGATTTTCTCGAGTTGCGGCAGGTGTTCTCGAGTTACGACGGAGACCTCAGGGACCCGCTCTGGTGGCCTCAGGAAAGGCCAGTCCCCATGCGAGTTGCTAGGGGACCGCTCGGGATTCCTCTCCCGTCCATGCCGGGGCCTCAGTCCTTGTGTGGAGTCGGGGCCGGAACCTGAGGATTCCTCTCCAGTGTTGCCATGGATCTTGGGGTGCTTCTGAGTCTCCCCAGGGGAGTCAGGCCTCGTCTCGAGTGGGGACATGCACGTGCGTTTCCCTCCCGAGCTGCAGCAGTAGTGTCACGCTTCCTGTCACGTGGATCAAGGGATCTGTGGCTTTCCCTCGAGGCTGTCCCTCGAGGCTTTCCCACGAGGCTTTCCCACAGGGTTGTGCCACGTGCCACCTTGGTGTGAGTCGATCCTCGGCGTGAAAGACGAGCCGGTGAAGGGAAAAGAGGTTCCTCTGGAATGGACTGAGACATCTGGGGGACTCTTGGAATGGTGGCACGACCCTGGAGTTCCTCTCGCCGTTCCTGTTGAGAGGGCCTCCTCTTGAGATGCGACGGGAACGCCGGGAACTCTTTCCCGACGAAGCAGGGAAAGGATCCCTCATCTCGAGCTACGAGGCGGAAACGGGGCTCCTCTGGATGTGGGCGGGACCCTCGTGATTCCCTCGAGTGGAGACGGGTATGTCGGGGAACTTCTTGATTTGCACCAAGTGTGTGAAGGAGCCTTTCGAAGTTCCAGAGGGGAGGTATGATCAGCCTCGAGACGCCTCAACGGAAATGGGCCTCATCTCGCCTGGAGGGGAGAACCTCCTGGATTTTCTCGAGTTGCGGCAGGTCTTCTCGAGTTACGACGGGGACCTCAGGGACCCGCTCTGGTGGCCTCAGGAAAGGCCAGTCCCCATGCGAGTTGCTAGGGGACCTCTCGGGATTCCTCTCCCGTCCATGCCGGGGCCTCAGTCCTTGTGTGGAGTCGGGGCCGGAACCTGAGGATTCCTCTCCAGTGTTGCCATGGATCTTGGGGTGCTTCTGAGTCTCCCCAGGGGAGTCAGGCCTCGTCTCGAGTGGGGGCCTGCGCGTGCGCGTTCCTCCCGAGCTGCAGCAGTAGTGTCACGCTTCCTGTCACGTGGATCAAGGGATCTGTGGCTTTCCCTCGAGGCTGTCCCTCGAGGCTTTCCCACGAGGCTTTCCCACAGGGCTGTGCCACGTGCCACCTTGGTGTGAGTCGATCCTCGGCGTGAATGACGAGCCGGTGAAGGGAAAAGAGGTTCCTCTGGAATGGACTGAGACATCTGGGGGACTCTTGGAATGGTGGCACGACCCTGGAGTTCCTCTCGCCGTTCCTGTTGAGAGGGCCTCCTCTTGAGATGCGACGGGAACGCCGGGAACTCTTTCCCGACGAAGCAGGGAAAGGATCCCTCATCTCGAGCTACGAGGCGGAAACGGGGTTCCTCTGGATGTGGGCGGGACCCTCGTGATTCCTCTCGAGTGGAGACGGCTAGGTCAGGGAACTTCTTGATTTGCACCAAGGGTGTGAAGGACCCTTTCGAAGTTCCAGAGGTGAGGTGTGATCAGCCTCGCGACGCCTCAGCGGAAATGGGCCTCATCTCGCCTGGAGGGGAGAACCTCCTGGATTTTCTCGAGTTGCGGCAGGTCTTCTCGAGTTACGACGGGGACCTCAGGGACCCGCTCTGGTGACCTCAGCAAAGTCCAGTCCCCGTGCGAGTTGCTAGGGGACCTCTCGGGATTCCTCTCCCGTCCATGCCGGGGCCTCAGTCCTTGTGTGGAGTCGGGGCCGGAACCTGAGGATTCCTCTCCAGTGTTGCCATGGATCTTGGGGTGCTTCTGAGTTTCCCCAGGGGAGTCAGGCCTTGTCTCGAGTGGGGGCATGCACGTGCGCTTTCCTCCCGAGCTGCAGCAGTAGTGTCACGCTTCCTGTCACGTGGATCAAGGGATCTGTGGCTTTCCCTCGAGGCTGTCCCTCGAGGCTTTCCCACGAGGCTTTCCCACAGGGCTGTGCCACGTGCCACCTTGGTGTGAGTCGATCCTCGGAGTGAAAGACGAGCCGGTGAAGGGAAAAGAGGTTCCTCTGGAATGGACTGAGACATCTGGGGGACTCTTGGAATGCTGGCACGACCATGGAGTTCCTCTCGCTGCTCCTGTTCAGAGGGCCTCCTCTTGAGATGCGACGGGAACGCCGGGAACTCTTTCCCGACGAAGCAGGGAAAGGATCCCTCATCTTGACCTACGAGGCGGAAACGGCGCTCCTCTGGATGTGGGCGGGACCCGCGTGATTCCTCTCGAGTGGAGACGGGTATTTCTGGGAACTTCTTGATTTGCACCAAGGGTGTGAAGGACCCTTTCGAAGTTCCAGAGGTGAGGTGTGATCAGCCTCGAGATGCCTCAGCGGAAATGGTCCTCATCTCGCCTGGAGGGGAGAACCTCCTGGATTTTCTCGAGTTGCGGCAGGTCTTCTCGAGTTACGACGGGGACCTCAGGGACCCGCTCTGGTGGCCTCAGGAAAGGCCAGTCCCCATGCGAGTTGCTAGGGGACCTCTCGGGATTCCTCTCCCGACCATGCCGGGGCCTAAGACCTTGTGTTGAGTCGGGGCCGAACCTGAGGATTCCTCTCCAGTGTTGCCATGGATCTTGGGTGCTTCTGAGTCTCCCGAGGGGAGTCAGGCCTCGTCTCGAATGGGGTCATGCACGTTCGCTTCCCTCCCGAGCTGCAGCAGTAGTGTCACGCTTCCTGTCACGTGGATCAAGGGATCTGTGGCTTTCCCTCGAGGCTGTCCCTCGAGGTTTACCCACGAGGCTTTCCCACAGGGCTGTGCCACGTGCCACCTTGGTGTGAGTCGATCCTCGGCGTGAAAGACGAGCCGGTGAAGGGAAAAGAGTTTCCTCTGGAATGGACTGAGACATCTGGGGGACTCTTGGAATGCTGGCACGACCATGGAGTTCCTCTCGAGCTCCTGTTCAGAGGGCCTCCTCTTCAGACGCGACGGGAACGCCGGGAAATCTTTCCCGAAGAAGCAGGGAAAGGATCCCTCATCTCGAGCTACGAGGCGGAAACGGGGCTCCTCTGGATGTGGGCGGGACCATCGTGATTCCTCTCGAGTGGAGACGTTTATGTCGGGGAACTTCTTGATTTGCACCAAGGGTGTGAAGGACGGTTTCGAAGTTCCAGAGGTGAGGTGTGATCACCCTCGAGACGCCTCAGCGGAAATGGGCCTCATCTCGCCTGGAGGGGAGAACCTCCTGGATTTTCTCGAGTTGCGGCAGGTCTTCTCGAGTTACGACGGTGACCTCAGGGACCGCTATGGTGGCCTCAGGAAAGGCCAGTCCCCATGCGAGTTGCTAGGGGACCTCTCGGGATTCCTCTCCCGTCCATGCCGGGGCCTCAGTCCTTGTGTGGAGTCGGGGCCGGAACCTGAGGATTCCTCTCCAGTGTTGCCATGGATCTAGGGGTGCTTTTGATTCTCCCCAGGGGAGTCAGGCCTCGTCTCGAGTGGGGGCATGCACGTGTGCTTTCCTCCCGAGCTGCAGCAGTAGTGTCACGCTTCCTGTCACGTGGATCAAGGGATCTGTGGCTTTCCCTCGAGGCTGTCCCTCGAGGTTTTCCCACGAGGCTTTGCCACATTGCTGTGCCACGTGCCACCTTGGTGTGAGTCGATCCTCGGCGTGAAAGACGAGCCGGTGAAGGGAAAAGAGGTTCCTCTGGAATGGACTGAGACATCTGGGGGACTCTTGGAATGGTGGCACGACCCTGGAGTTCCTCTCGCCGTTCCTGTTGAGAGGGCCTCCTCTTGAGATGCGACGGGAACGCCGGGAACTCTTTCCCGACGAAGTAGGGAAAGGATCCCTCATCTCGAGCTACGAGGCGGAAACGGGGCTCCTCTGGATGTGGGCGGGAACCTCGTGATTCCTCTCGAGTGGAGACGGGTATGTCGGGGAACTTCTGGATTTGCACCAAGGGTGTGAAGGACCCTTTCGAAGTTCCAGAGGTGAGGTGTGATCAGCCTCGAGACGCCTCAGCGGAAATGGGCCTCATCTCGCCTGGAGGGGCGAACCTCCTGGATTTTCTCCAGTTGCGGCAGGTCTTCTCGAGTTACGACGGGGACCTCAGGGACCCGCTCTGGTGGCCTCAGGAAAGGCCAGTCCCCATGCGAGTTGCTAGTGGACCGCTCGGAATTCCTCTCCCATCCATGCCGGGGCCTCAGTCCTTGTGTGGAGTCGGGGCCGGAACCTGAGGATTCCTCTCCAGTGTTGCCATGGATCTTGGGGTGCTTCTGAGTCTCCCCAGGGGAGTCAGGCCTCGTCTCGAGTGGGGGCATGCACGTGCGCTTTCCTCCCGAGCTGCAGCAGTAGTGTCACGCTTCCTGTCACGTGGATCAAGGGATCTGTGGCTTTCCCTCAAGGCTGTCCCTCGAGGCATTCCCACGAGGTTTCCCACAGGGCTGTGCCACGTGCCACCTTGGTGTGAGTCGATCCTCGGCGTGAAAGACGAGCCGGTGAAGGGAAAAGAGGTTCCTCTGGAATGGACTGAGACATCTGGGGGACTCTTGGAATGGTGGCACGACCCTGGAGTTCCTCTCGCCGTTCCTGTTGAGAGGGCCTCCTCTTGAGATGTGACGGGAACGCCGGGAACTCTTTCCCGACGAAGCAGGGAAAGGATCCCTCATCTCGAGCTACGAGGCGGAAACGGGGCTCCTCTGGATGTGGGCGGGACCCTCGTGATTCCTCTCGAGTGGAGACGGCTAGGTCGGGGAACTTCTTGATTTGCACCAAGGGTGTGAAGGACCCTTTCGAAGTTCCAGAGGTGAGGTGTGATCAGCCTCGAGACGCCTCAGCGGAAATGGGCCTCATCTCGCCTGGAGGGGAGAACCTCCTGGATTTTCTCCAGTTGCGGCAGGTCTTCTCGAGTTAAGACGGGGACCTCAGGGACCCGCTCTGGTGGCCTCAGGAAAGGCCAGTCCCCATGCGAGTTGCTAGGGGACCTCTCGGGATTCCTCTCCCGTCCATGCCGGGGCCTCAGTCCTTGTGTGGAGTCGGGGCCGGAACCTGAGGATTCCTCTCCAGTGTTGCCATGGATCTTGGGGTGCTTCTGAGTCTCCCCAGGGGAGTCAGGCTTCGTCTCGAGTGGGGGCATGCACGTGCGCTTTCCTCCCGAGGTGCAGCAGTAGTGTCACGCTTCCTGTCACGTGGATCAAGGGATCTGTGGCTTTCCCTCAAGGCTGTCCCTCGAGGCATTCCCACGAGGTTTCCCACAGGGCTGTGCCACGTGCCACCTTGGTGTGAGTCGATCCTCGGCGTGAAAGACGAGCCGGTGAAGGGAAAAGAGGTTCCTCTGGAATGGACTGAGACATCTGGGGGACTCTTGGAATGGTGGCACGACCCTGGAGTTCCTCTCGCCGTTCCTGTTGAGAGGGCCTCCTCTTGAGATGCGACGGGAACGCCGGGAACTCTTTCCCGACGAAGTAGGGAAAGGATCCCTCATCTCGAGCTACGAGGCGGAAACGGGGCTCCTCTGGATGTGGGCGGGACCCTCGTGATTCCTCTCGAGTGGAGACGGCTAGGTCGGGGAACTTCTTGATTTGCACCAAGGGTGTGAAGGACCCTTTCGAAGTTCCAGATGTGAGGTGTGATCAGCCTCGAGACGCCTCAGCGGAAATGGGCCTCATCGCGCCTGGAGGGGAGAACCTCCTGGATTTTCTCGAGCTGCGGCAGGTCTTCTCGAGTTACGACGGGGACCTCAGGGACCCGCTCTGGTGGCCTCAGGAAAGGCCAGTCCCCATGCGAGTTGCTAGGGGACCTCTCGGGATTCCTCTCCTGTCCATGCCGGGGCCTCAGTCCTTGTGTGGAGTCGGGGCCAGAACCTGAGGATTCCTCTCCAGTGTTGCCATGGATCTTGGGGTGCTTCTGAGTCTCCCCAGGGGAGTCAGGCCTCGTCTCGAGTGGGGGCATGCACGTGCGCTTTCCTCCCGAGCTGCAGCAGTAGTCTCACGCTTCCTGTCACGTGGATCAAGGGATCTGTGGCTTTCCCTCGAGGCTGTCCCTCGAGGCTTTCCCACGAGGCTTTCCCACAGGGCTGTGCCACGTGCCACCTTGGTGTGAGTCGATCCTCGGCGTGAAAGACGAGCTGGTGAAGGGAAAAGAGGTTCCTCTGGAATGGACTGAGACATCTGGGGGATTCTTGGAATGCTGGCACGACCCTGGAGTTCTTCTCGCCTGTCCTGTTGAGAGGGCCTCCTCTTGAGATGCGACGGGAACGCCGGGAACTCTTCCCCGACGAAGCAGGGAAAGGATCCCTCATTTAGAGCTACGAGGCGGAAACGGGGCTCCTCTGGATGTGGGCGGGACCCTCGTGATTCCTCTCGAGTGGAGAAGGCTAGGTCGGGGAACTTCTTGAATTGCACCAAGGGTGTGAAGGAGCCTTTCGAAGTTCCAGAGGTGAGGTGTGATCAGCCTCGAGACGCCTCAGCGGAAATGGGCCTCATCTCGCCTGGAGGGGAGAACCTCCTGGATTTTCTCGAGTTGCGGCAGGTCTTCTCGAGTTACGACGGGGACCTCAGGGACCCGCTCTGGTGGCCTCAGGAAAGGCCAGTCCCCATGCGAGTTGCTAGGGGACCTCTCGGGATTCCTCTCCCGTCCGCGCCGGGGCCTCAGTCCTTGTGTGGAGTCGGGGCCGGAACCTGAGGATTCCTCTCCAGTGTTGCCATGGATCTTGGGGTGCTTCTGAGTCTCCCCAGGGGAGTCAGGCCTCGTCTCGAGTGGGGACATGCACGTGCGCTTTCCTAACAAGCTGCAGCAGCAGTGTCACGCTTCCTGTCACGTGGATCAAGGGATCTGTGGCTTTCCCTCGAGGCTGTCCCTCGAGGCTTTCCCACGAGGCTTTCCCACAGGGCTGTGCCACGTGCCACCTTGGCGTGAGTCGATCCTCGGCGTGAAAGACGAGCCGGTGAAGGGAAAAGAGGTTCCTCTGGAATGGACTCAGACATCTGGGGGACTCTTGGAATGGTGGCACGACCCTGGAGTTCCTCTCGCCGTTCCTGTTGAGAGGGCCTCCTCTTGAGATGCGACGGGAACGCCGGGAACTCTTTCCCGACGAAGCAGGGAAAGGATCCCTCATCTCGAGCTACGAGGCGGAAACGGGTCTCCTCTGGATGTGGGCGGGACCCTCGTGATTCCTCTCGAGTGGAGACGGGTATGTCGGGGAACTTCTTGATTTGCACCAAGGGTGTGAAGGAGCCTTTCGAAGTTCCAGAGGTGAGGTGTGATCAGCCTCGAGACGCCTCAGCAGAAATGGGCCTCATCTCGCCTGGAGGGGAGAACCTCCTGGATTTTCTCGAGTTGCGGCAGGTCTTCTCGAGTTACGACGGGGACCTCAGGGACCCGCTCTGGTGGCCTCAGGAAAGGCCAGTCCCCATGCGAGTTGCTAGGGGACCTCTCGGGATTCCTCTCCCGTCCATGCCGGGGCCTCAGTCCTTGTGTGGAGTCGGGGCGGAACCTGAGGATTCCTCTCCAGTGTTGCCATGGATCTTGGGGTGCTTCTGAGTCTCCCCAGGGGAGTCAGGCCTCGTCTCGAGTGGGGGCATGCACGTGCGCTTTCCTCCCGAGCTGCAGCAGTAGTGTCACGCTTCCTGTCACGTGGATCAAGGGATCTGTGGCTTTCCCTCGAGGCTGTCCCTCGAGGCTTTCCCACGAGGCTTTCCCACAGGGCTGTGCCACGTGCCACCTTGGTGTGAGTCGATCCTCGGCGTGAAAGACGAGCCGGTGAAGGGAAAAGAGTTTCCTCTGGAATGGACTGAGACATCTGGGGGACTCTTGGAATCGTGGCACGACCCTGGAGTTCCTTTCGCCGTTCCTGTTGAGAGGGCCTCCTCTTGAGATGCGACGGGAATGCCGGGAACTCTTTCCCGACGAAGCAGGGAAAGGATCCCTCATCTCGAGCTACGAGGCGGAAACGGGGCTCCTCTGGATGTGGGCGGGACCCTCGTGATTCCTCTCGAGTGGAGACGGGTATGTCGGGGAACTTCTTGATTTGCACCAAGGGTGTGAAGGAGCCTTTCGAAGTTCCAGAGGTGAGGTGTGATCAGCCTCGAGACGCCTCAGCGGAAATGGGCCTCATCTCGCCTGGAGGGGAGAACCTCGGGGATTTTCTCGAGTTGCGGCAGGTCTTCTCGAGTTACGACGGGGACCTCAGGGACCCGCTCTGGTGGCCTCAGGAAAGGCCAGTCCCCATGCGAGTTGCTAGGGGACCTCTCGGGATTCCTCTCCCGTCCATGCCGGGGCCTCAGTCCTTGTGTGGAGTGGGGGCCGGAACCTGAGGATTCCTCTAAAGTGTTGCCATGGATCTTGGGGTGCTTCTGAGTCTCCCCAGGGGAGTCAGGCCTCGTCTCGAGTGGGGGCATGCACGTGCGCTTTCCTCCCGAGCTGCAGCAGTAGTGTCACGCTTCCTGTCACGTGGATCAAGGGATCTGTGGCTTTCCCTCAAGGCTGTCCCTCGAGGCATTCCCACGAGGTTTCCCACAGGGCTGTGCCACGTGCCACCTTGGTGTGAGTCGATCCTCGGCGTGAAAGACGAGCCGGTGAAGGGAAAAGAGGTTCCTCTGGAATGGACTGAGACATCTGGGGGACTCTTGGAATGGTGGCACGACCCTGGAGTTCCTCTCGCCGTTCCTGTTGAGAGGGCCTCCTCTTGAGATGCGACGGGAACGCCGGGAACTCTTTCCCGACGAAGTAGGGAAAGGATCCCTCATCTCGAGCTACGAGGCGGAAACGGGGCTCCTCTGGATGTGGGCGGGACCCTCGTGATTCCTCTCGAGTGGAGACGGCTAGGTCGGGGAACTTCTTGATTTGCACCAAGGGTGTGAAGGAGCCTTTCGAAGTTCCAGATGTGAGGTGTGATCAGCCTCGAGACGCCTCAGCGGAAATGGGCCTCATCTCGCCTGGAGGGGAGAACCTACTGGATTTTCTCGAGCTGCGGCAGGTCTTCTCGAGTTACGACGGGGACCTCAGGGACCCGCTCTGGTGGCCTCAGGAAAGGCCAGTCCCCATGCGAGTTGCTAGGGGACCTCTCGGGATTCCTCTCCCGTCCATGCCGGGGCCTCAGTCCTTGTGTGGAGTCGGGGCCAGAACCTGAGGATTCCTCTCCAGTGTTGCCATGGATCTTGGGGTGCTTCTGAGTCTCCCCAGGGGAGTCAGGCCTCGTCTCGAGTGGGGGCATGCACGTGCGCTTTCCTCCCGAGCTGCAGCAGTAGTGTCACGCTTCCTGTCACGTGGATCAAGGGATCTGTGGCTTTCCCTCGAGGCTGTCCCTCGAGGCTTTCCCACGAGGCTTTCCCACAGGGCTGTGCCACGTGCCACCTTGGTGTGAGTCGATCCTCGGCGTGAAAGACGAGCTGGTGAAGGGAAAAGAGGTTCCTCTGGAATGGACTGAGACATCTGGGGGATTCTTGGAATGCTGGCACGACCCTGGAGTTCTTCTCGCCTGTCCTGTTGAGAGGGCCTCCTCTTGAGATGCGACGGGAACGCCGGGAACTCTTTCCCGACGAAGCAGGGAAAGGATCCCTCATTTCGAGCTACGAGGCGGAAACGGGGCTCCTCTGGATGTGGGCGGGACCCTCGTGATTCCTCTCGAGTGGAGACGGCTAGGTCGGGGAACTTCTTGATTTGCACCAAGGGTGTGAAGGAGCCTTTCGAAGTTCCAGAGGTGAGGTGTGATCAGCCTCGAGACGCCTCAGCGGAAATGGGCCTCATCTCGCCTGGAGGGGAGAACCTCGGGGATTTTCTCGAGTTGCGGCAGGTCTTCTCGAGTTACGACGGGGACCTCAGGGACCCGCTCTGGTGGCCTCAGGAAAGGCCAGTCCCCATGCGAGTTGCTAGGGGACCTCTCGGGATTCCTCTCCCGTCCATGCCGGGGCCTCAGTCCTTGTGTGGAGTCGGGGCCGGAACCTGAGGATTCCTCTAAAGTGTTGCCATGGATCTTGGGGTGCTTCTGAGTCTCCCCAGGGGAGTCAGGCCTCGTCTCGAGTGGGGGCATGCACGTGCGCTTTCCTCCCGAGCTGCAGCAGTAGTGTCACGCTTCCTGTCACGTGGATCAAGGGATCTGTGGCTTTCCCTCGAGGCTGTCCCTCGAGGCTTTCCCACGAGGCTTTCCCACAGGGCTGTGCCACGTGCCACCTTGGTGTGAGTCGATCCTCGGCGTGAAACACGAGCCGGTGAAGGGAAAAGAGGTTCCTCTGGAATGGACTGAGACATCTGGGGGACTCTTGGAATGGTGGCACGACCCTGGAGTTCCTCTCGCCGTTCCTGTTGAGAGGGCCTCCTCTTGAGATGCGACGGGAACGCCGGGAACTCTTTCCCGACGAAGCAGGGAAAGGATCCCTCATCTCGAGATACGAGGCGGAAACGGGGCTCCTCTGGATGTGGGCGGGACCCTCATGATTCCCCTCGAGTGGAGACGGCTAGGTCGGGGAACTTCTTGAATTGCACCAAGGGTGTGAAGGAGCCTTTCGAAGTTCCAGAGGTGAGGTGTGATCAGCCTCGAGACGCCTCAGCGGAAATGGGCCTCATCTCGCCTGGAGGGGAGAACCTCCTGGATTTTCTCGAGTTGCGGCAGGTATTCTCGAGTTACGACGGGGACCTCAGGGACCCGCTCTGGTGGCCTCAGGAAAGGCCAGTCCCCATGCGAGTTGCTAGGGGACCTCTCGGGATTCCTCTCCCGTCCGCGCCGGGGCCTCAGTCCTTGTGTGGAGTCGGGGCCGGAACCTGAGGATTCCTCTACAGTGTTGCCATGGATCTTGGGGTGCTTCTGAGTCTCCCCAGGGGAGTCAGGCCTCGTCTCGAGTGGGGACATGCACGTGCGCTTTCCTCCCAAGCTGCAGCAGCAGTGTCACGCTTCCTGTCACGTGGATCAAGGGATCTGTGTCTTTCCCTCGAGGCTGTCCCTCGAGGCTTTCCCACGAGGCTTTCCCACAGGGCTGTGCCACGTGCCACCTTGGCGTGAGTCGATCCTCGGCGTGAAAGACGAGCCGGTGAAGGGAAAAGAGGTTCCTCTGGAATGGACTGAGACATCTGGGGGACTCTTGGAATGGTGGCACGACCCTGGAGTTCCTCTCGCCATTCCTGTTGAGAGGGCCTCCTCTTGAGATGCGACGGGAACGCCGGGAACTCTTTCCCGAAGAAGCAGGGAAAGGATCCCTCATCTCGAGCTACGAGGCGGAAACGGGGCTCCTCTGGATGTGGGCGGGACCCTCGTGATTCCTCTCGAGTGGAGACGGGTATGTCGGGGAACTTCTTGATTTGCACCAAGGGTGTGAAGGAGCCTTTCGAAGTTCCAGAGGTGAGGTGTGATCAGCCTCGAGACGCCTCAGCAGAAATGGGCCTCATCTCGCCTGGAGGGGAGAACCTCCTGGATTTTCTCGAGTTGCGGCAGGTCTTCTCGAGTTACGACGGGGACCTCAGGGACCCGCTCTGGTGGCCTCAGGAAAGGCCAGTCCCCATGCGAGTTGCTAGGGGACCTCTCGGGATTCCTCTCCCGTCCATGCCGGGGCCTCAGTCCTTGTGTGGATTCGGGGGGGAACCTGAGGATTCCTCTCCAGTGTTGCCATGGATCTTGGGGTGCTTCTGAGTCTCCCCAGGGGAGTCAGGCCTCGTCTCGAGTGGGGTCATGCACGTGCGCTTTCCTCCCGAGCTGCAGCAGTAGTGTCCCGCTTCCTGTCACGTGGATCAAGGGATCTGTGGCTTTCCCTCGAGGCTGTCCCTCGAGGCTTTCCCACGAGGCTTTCCCACAGGGCTGTGCCACGTGCCACCTTGTTGTGAGTCGATCCCCGGCGTGAAAGACGAGCCGGTGAAGGGAAAAGAGGTTCCTCTGGAATGGACTGAGACATCTGGGGGATTCTTGGAATGCTGGCACGACCCTGGAGTTCGTCTCGCCTGTCCTGTTGAGAGGGCCTCCTCTTGAGATGCGACGGGAACGCCGGGAACTCTTTCCCGACGAAGCAGGGAAAGGATCCCTCATCTCGACCTACGAGGCGGAAACGGGGCTCCTCTGGATGTGGGCGGGACCCTCGTGATTCCTCTCGAGTGGAGACGGCTAGGTCGGGGAACTTCTTGATTTGCACCAAGGGTGTTAAGTACCGATTCGAAGTTCCAGAGGTGAGGTGTGATCAGCCTCGAGACGCCTCAGCGGAAATGGGCCTCATCTCGCCTGGAGGGGAGAACCTCCTGCATATTCTCGAGTTGCGGCAGGTTTTCTCGAGTTACGACGGGGACCTAAGGGACCCGCTCTGGTGGCCTCAGGAAAGGCCAGTCCCCATGCGAGTTGCTAGGGGACCTCTCGGGATTCCTCTCCCGTCCATGCCGGGGCCTCAGTCCTTTTGTGGAGTCGGGGCCGAACCTGAGGATTCCTCTCCAGTGTTGCCATGGATCTTGGGGTGCTTCTGAGTCTCCCCAGGGGAGTCAGGCCTCGTCTCGAGTGGGGGCATGCACGTGCGCTTTCCTCCCGAGCTGAAGCAGTAGTGTCACGCTTCCTGTCACGTGGATCAAGGGATCTGTGGCTTTCCCTCGAGGCTGTCCCACAGGGCTGTGCCACGTGCCACCTTGGTGTGAGTCGATCCTCGGCGTGAAAGACGAGCCGGTGAAGGGAAAAGAGTTTCCTCTGGAATGGACTGAGACATCTGGGGGACTCTTGGAATGCTGGCACGACCATGGAGTTACTCTCACCGCTCCTGTTCAGAGGGCCTCCTCTTGAGATGCGACGGGAACGCCGGGAACTCTTTCCCGACGAAGCAGGGAAAGGATCCCTCATCTCGAGCTTCGAGGCGGAAACGGGGCTTCTCTGGATGTGGGCGGGACCCGCGTGATTCCTCTCGAGTGGAGACGGGTACGTCTTGGAACTTCTTGGTTTGCACCAAGGGTGTGAAGGACCCTTTCGAAGTTCCAGAGGTGAGGTGTGATCATCCACGAGATGCCTCAGCGGAAATGGGCCTCATCTCGCCTGGAGGGGAGAACCTCCTGGATTTTCTCGAGTTGCGGCAGGTCTTCTCGAGTTACGACGGGGACCACAGGGACCCGATCTGGTGGCCTCAGGAAAGGCCAGTCCCCATGCGAGTTGCTAGGGGACCTCTCGGGATTCCTCTGCCGCCCATGCCGGGGCCTAAGACCTTGTGTGGAGTCGGGGCCGAACCTGAGGATTCCTCTCCAGTGTTGCCATGGATCTTGGGGTGCTTCTGAGTCTCCCGAGGGGAGTCAGGCCTCGTCTCGAATGGGGGCATGCATGTGCGCTTCCCTCCCGAGCTGCAGCAGTAGTGTCACGCTTCCTGTCACGTGGATCAAGGGATCTGTGGCTTTCCCTCTCGGCTGTCCCTCGATGTTTACCCACGAGGCTTTCCCACAGGGCTGTGCCACGTGCCACCTTGTTGTGAGTCGATCCTCGGCGTGAAAGACGAGCCGGTGAAGGGAAAAGAGGTTCCTCTGGAATGGACTGAGACATCTGGGGGACTCTTGGAATGCTGGCACGACCATGGAGTTCCTCTCGCCGCTCCTGTTGAGAGGGCCTCCTCTTGAGATGCGACGGGAACGCCGGGAACTCTTTCCCGACGAAGCAGGGAAAGGATCCCTCATCTCGAGCTACGAGGCGGAAACGGGGCTCCTCTGGATGTGGGCGGGACCCTCGTGATTCCTCTCGAGTGGAGACGGGTATGTCGGGGAACTTCTTCATTTGCACCAAGGGTGTGAAGGACCCTTTCGAAGTTCCAGAGGTGAGGTGTGATCACCCTCGAGACGCCTCAGCAGAAATGGGCCTCATCTCGCCTGCAGGGGAGAACCTCCTGGATTTTCTCGAGTTGCGGCCGGTCTTCTCGAGTTACGACGGGGACCTCAGGGACCCGCTATGGTGGCCTCAGGAAAGGCCAGTCCCCATGCGAGTTGCTAGGGGACCTCTCGGGATTCCTCTCCCGTCCATGCCGGGGCCTCAGTCCTTGTGTGGAGTCGGGGCCGGAACCTGAGGATTCCTCTCCAGTGTTGCCATGGATCTAGGGGTGCTTTTGATTCTCCCCAGGGGAGTCAGGCCTCGTCTCGAGTGGGGGCATGCACGTGTGCTTTCCTCCCGAGCTGCAGCAGTAGTGTCACGCTTCCTGTCACGTGGATCAAGGGATCTGTGGCTTTCCCTCGAGGCTGTCCCTCGAGGTTTTCCCACGAGGCTTTGCCACAGGGCTGTGCCACGTGCCACCTTGGTGTGAGTCGATCCTCGGCGTGAAAGACGAGCCGGTGAAGGGAAAAGAGGTTCCTCTGGAATGGACTGAGACATCTGGGGGACTCTTGGAATGGTGGCACGACCCTGGAGTTCCTCTCGCCGTTCCTGTTGAGAGGGCCTCCTCTTGAGATGCGACGGGAACGCCGGGAACTCTTTCCCGACGAAGCAGGGAAAGGATCCCTCATCTCGAGCTACGAGGCGGAAACGGGGCTCCTCTGGATGTGGGCGGGACCCTCGTGATTCCTCTCGAGTGGAGACGGCTAGGTCGGGGAACTTCTTGATTTCCACCCAGGATGTGAAGGACCCTTTTGAAGTTCCAGAGGTGAGGTGTGATCAGCCTCGAGACGCCTCAGCGGAAATGGGCCTCATCTCGCCTGGAGGGGAGAACCTCCTGGATTTTCTCGAGTTGCGGCAGGTCTTCTCGAGTTACGACGGGGACCTCAGGGACCCGCTCTGGTGGCCTCAGGAAAGGCCAGTCCCCATGCGAGTTGCTAGGGGACCTCTCGGGATTCCTCTCCCGTCCATGCCGGGGCCTCAGTCCTTGTGTGGAGTCGGGGCGGAACCTGAGGATTCCTCTCCAGTGTTGCCATGGATCTTGGGGTGCTTCTGAGTCTCCCCAGGGGAGTCAGGCCTCGTCTCGAGTGGGGTCATGCACGTGCGCTTTCCTCCCGAGCTGCAGCAGTAGTGTCACGCTTCCTGTCACGTGGATCAAGGGATCTGTGGCTTTCCCTCGAGGCTGTCCCTCGAGGCTTTCCCACGAGGCTTTCCCACAGGGCTGTGCCACGTGCCACCTTGTTGTGAGTCGATCCCCGGCGTGAAAGACGAGCCGGTGAAGGGAAAAGAGGTTCCTCTGGAATGGACTGAGACATCTGGGGGATTCTTGGAATGCTGGCACGACCCTGGAGTTCGTCTCGCCTGTCCTGTTGAGAGGGCCTCCTCTTGAGATGCGACGGGAACGCCGGGAACTCTTTCCCGACGAAGCAGGGAAAGGATCCCTCATCTCGACCTACGAGGCGGAAACGGGGCTCCTCTGGATGTGGGCGGGACCCTCGTGATTCCTCTCGAGTGGAGACGGCTAGGTCGGGGAACTTCTTGATTTGCACCAAGGGTGTGAAGTACCGATTCGAAGTTCCAGAGGTGAGGTGTGATCAGCCTCGAGACGCCTCAGCGGAAATGGGCCTCATCTCGCCTGGAGGGGAGAACCTCCTGCATATTCTCGAGTTGCGGCAGGTCTTCTCGAGTTACGACGGGGACCTAAGGGACCCGCTCTGGTGGCCTCAGGAAAGGCCAGTCCCCATGCGAGTTGCTAGGGGACCTCTCGGGATTCCTCTCCCGTCCATGCCGGGGCCTCAGTCCTTTTGTGGAGTCGGGGCCGAACCTGAGGATTCCTCTCCAGTGTTGCCATGGATCTTGGGGTGCTTCTGAGTCTCCCCAGGGGAGTCAGGCCTCGTCTCGAGTGGGGGCATGCATGTGCGCTTTCCTCCCGAGCTGAAGCAGTAGTGTCACGCTTCCTGTCACGTGGATCAAGGGATCTGTGGCTTTCCCTCGAGGCTGTCCCACAGGGCTGTGCCACGTGCCACCTTGGTGTGAGTCGATCCTCGGCGTGAAAGACGAGCCGGTGAAGGGAAAAGAGTTTCCTCTGGAATGGACTGAGACATCTGGGGGACTCTTGGAATGCTGGCACGACCATGGAGTTACTCTCACCGCTCCTGTTCAGAGGGCCTCCTCTTGAGATGCGACGGGAACGCCGGGAACTCTTTCCCGACGAAGCAGGGAAAGGATCCCTCATCTCGAGCTTCGAGGCGGAAACGGGGCTCCTCTGGATGTGGGCGGGACCCGCGTGATTCCTCTCGAGTGGAGACGGGTATGTCTGGGAACTTCTTGGTTTGCACCAAGGGTGTGAAGGACCCTTTCGAAGTTCCAGAGGTGAGGTGTGATCATCCACGAGATGCCTCAGCGGAAATGGGCCTCATCTCGCCTGGAGGGGAGAACCTCCTGGATTTTCTCGAGTTGCGGCAGGTCTTCTCGAGTTACGACGGGGACCACAGGGACCCGATCTGGTGGCCTCAGGAAAGGCCAGTCCCCATGCGAGTTGCTAGGGGACCTCTCGGGATTCCTCTGCCGCCCATGCCGGGGCCTAAGACCTTGTGTGGAGTCGGGGCCGAACCTGAGGATTCCTCTCCAGTGTTGCCATGGATCTTGGGGTGCTTCTGAGTCTCCCGAGGGGAGTCAGGCCTCGTCTCGAATGGGGGCATGCATGTGCGCTTCCCTCCCGAGCTGCAGCAGTAGTGTCACGCTTCCTGTCACGTGGATCAAGGGATCTGTGGCTTTCCCTCTCGGCTGTCCCTCGATGTTTACCCACGAGGCTTTCCCACAGGGCTGTGCCACGTGCCACCTTGTTGTGAGTCGATCCTCGGCGTGAAAGACGAGCCGGTGAAGGGAAAAGAGGTTCCTCTGGAATGGACTGAGACATCTGGGGGACTCTTGGAATGCTGGCACGACCATGGAGTTCCTCTCGCCGCTCCTGTTGAGAGGGCCTCCTCTTGAGATGCGACGGGAACGCCGGGAACTCTTTCCCGACGAAGCAGGGAAAGGATCCCTCATCTCGAGCTACGAGGCGGAAACGGGGCTCCTCTGGATGTGGGCGGGACCCTCGTGATTCCTCTCGAGTGGAGACGGGTATGTCGGGGAACTTCTTCATTTGCACCAAGGGTGTGAAGGACCCTTTCGAAGTTCCAGAGGTGAGGTGTGATCACCCTCGAGACGCCTCAGCAGAAATGGGCCTCATCTCGCCTGCAGGGGAGAACCTCCTGGATTTTCTCGAGTTGCGGCCGGTCTTCTCGAGTTACGACGAGGACCTCAGGGACCCGCTCTGGTGGCCTCAGGAAAGGCCAGTCCCCATGCGAGTTGCTAGGGGACCTCTCGGGATTCCTCTCCCGTCCATGCCGGGGCCTCAGTCCTTGTGTGGAGTCGGGGCCGGAACCTGAGGATTCCTCTCCAGTGTTGCCATGGATCTAGGGGTGCTTTTGATTCTCCCCAGGGGAGTCAGGCCTCGTCTCGAGTGGGGGCATGCACGTGTGCTTTCCTCCCGAGCTGCAGCAGTAGTGTCACGCTTCCTGTCACGTGGATCAAGGGATCTGTGGCTTTCCCTCGAGGCTGTCCCTCGAGGTTTTCCCACGAGGCTTTGCCACAGGGCTGTGCCACGTGCCACCTTGGTGTGAGTCGATCCTCGGCGTGAAAGACGAGCCGGTGAAGGGAAAAGAGGTTCCTCTGGAATGGACTGAGACATCTGGGGGACTCTTGGAATGGTGGCACGACCCTGGAGTTCCTCTCGCCGTTCCTGTTGAGAGGGCCTCCTCTTGAGATGCGACGGGAACGCCGGGAACTCTTTCCCGACGAAGCAGGGAAAGGATCCCTCATCTCGAGCTACGAGGCGGAAACGGGGCTCCTCTGGATGTGGGCGGGACCCTCGTGATTCCTCTCGAGTGGAGACGGCTAGGTCGGGGAACTTCTTGATTTCCACCCAGGATGTGAAGGACCCTTTTGAAGTTCCAGAGGTGAGGTGTGATCAGCCTCGAGACGCCTCAGCGGAAATGGGCCTCATCTCGCCTGGAGGGGAGAACCTCCTGGATTTTCTCGAGTTGCGGCAGGTCTTCTCGAGTTACGACGGGGACCTCAGGGACCCGCTCTGGTGGCCTCAGGAAAGGCCAGTCCCCATGCGAGTTGCTAGGGGACCTCTCGGGATTCCTCTCCCGTCCATGCCGGGGCCTCAGTCCTTGTGTGGAGTCGGGGCGGAACCTGAGGATTCCTCTCCAGTGTTGCCATGGATCTTGGGGTGCTTCTGAGTCTCCCCAGGGGAGTCAGGCCTCGTCTCGAGTGGGGGCATGCACGTGCGCTTTCCTCCCGAGCTGCAGCAGTAGTGTCACGCTTCCTGTCACGTGGATCAAGGGATCTGTGGCTTTCCCTCGAGGCTGTCCCTCGAGGCTTTCCCACGAGGCTTTCCCACAGGGCTGTGCCACGTGCCACCTTGTTGTGAGTCGATCCCCGGCGTGAAAGACGAGCCGGTGAAGGGAAAAGAGGTTCCTCTGGAATGGACTGAGACATCTGGGGGATTCTTGGAATGCTGGCACGACCCTGGAGTTCGTCTCGCCTGTCCTGTTGAGAGGGCCTCCTCTTGAGATGCGACGGGAACGCCGGGAACTCTTTCCCGACGAAGCAGGGAAAGGATCCCTCATCTCGACCTACGAGGCGGAAACGGGGCTCCTCTGGATGTGGGCGGGACCCTCGTGATTCCTCTCGAGTGGAGACGGCTAGGTCGGGGAACTTCTTGATTTGCACCAAGGGTGTGAAGTACCGATTCGAAGTTCCAGAGGTGAGGTGTGATCAGCCTCGAGACGCCTCAGCGGAAATGGGCCTCATCTCGCCTGGAGGGGAGAACCTCCTGCATATTCTCGAGTTGCGGCAGGTCTTCTCGAGTTACGACGGGGACCTAAGGGACCCGCTCTGGTGGCCTCAGGAAAGGCCAGTCCCCATGCGAGTTGCTAGGGGACCTCTCGGGATTCCTCTCCCGTCCATGCCGGGGCCTCAGTCCTTTTGTGGAGTCGGGGCCGAACCTGAGGATTCCTCTCCAGTGTTGCCATGGATCTTGGGGTGCTTCTGAGTCTCCCCAGGGGAGTCAGGCCTCGTCTCGAGTGGGGGCATGCACGTGCGCTTTCCTCCCGAGCTGAAGCAGTAGTGTCACGCTTCCTGTCACGTGGATCAAGGGATCTGTGGCTTTCCCTCGAGGCTGTCCCACAGGGCTGTGCCACGTGCCACCTTGGTGTGAGTCGATCCTCGGCGTGAAAGGCGAGCCGGTGAAGGGAAAAGAGTTTCCTCTGGAATGGACTGAGACATCTGGGGGACTCTTGGAATGCTGGCACGACCATGGAGTTACTCTCACCGCTCCTGTTCAGAGGGCCTCCTCTTGAGATGCGACGGGAACGCCGGGAACTCTTTCCCGACGAAGCAGGGAAAGGATCCCTCATCTCGAGCTTCGAGGCGGAAACGGGGCTCCTCTGGATGTGGGCGGGACCCGCGTGATTCCTCTCGAGTGGAGACGGGTATGTCTGGGAACTTCTTGGTTTGCACCAAGGGTGTGAAGGACCCTTTCGAAGTTCCAGAGGTGAGGTGTGATCATCCACGAGATGCCTCAGCGGAAATGGGCCTCATCTCGCCTGGAGGGGAGAACCTCCTGGATTTTCTCGAGTTGCGGCAGGTCTTCTCGAGTTACGACGGGGACCACAGGGACCCGATCTGGTGGCCTCAGGAAAGGCCAGTCCCCATGCGAGTTGCTAGGGGACCTCTCGGGATTCCTCTGCCGCCCATGCCGGGGCCTAAGACCTTGTGTGGAGTCGGGGCCGAACCTGAGGATTCCTGTCCAGTGTTGCCATGGATCTTGGGGTGCTTCTGAGTCTCCCAAGGGGAGTCAGGCCTCGTCTCGAATGGGGGCATGCATGTGCGCTTCCCTCCCGAGCTGCAGCAGTAGTGTCACGCTTCCTGTCACGTGGATCAAGGGATCTGTGGCTTTCCCTCTCGGCTGTCCCTCGATGTTTACCCACGAGGCTTTCCCACAGGGCTGTGCCACGTGCCACCTTGTTGTGAGTCGATCCTCGGCGTGAAAGACGAGCCGGTGAAGGGAAAAGAGGTTCCTCTGGAATGGACTGAGACATCTGGGGGACTCTTGGAATGCTGGCACGACCATGGAGTTCCTCTCGCCGCTCCTGTTGAGAGGGCCTCCTCTTGAGATGCGACGGGAACGCCGGGAACTCTTTCCCGACGAAGCAGGGAAAGGATCCCTCATCTCGAGCTACGAGGAGGAAACGGGGCTCCTCTGGATGTGGGCGGGACCCTCGTGATTCCTCTCGAGTGGAGACGGGTATGTCGGGGAACTTCTTCATTTGCACCAAGGGTGTGAAGGACCCTTTCGAAGTTCCAGAGGTGAGGTGTGATCACCCTCGAGACGCCTCAGCAGAAATGGGCCTCATCTCGCCTGCAGGGGAGAACCTCCTGGATTTTCTCGAGTTGCGGCCGGTCTTCTCGAGTTACGACGGGGACCTCAGGGACCCGCTATGGTGGCCTCAGGAAAGGCCAGTCCCCATGCGAGTTGCTAGGGGACCTCTCGGGATTCCTCTCCCGTCCATGCCGGGGCCTCAGTCCTTGTGTGGAGTCGGGGCCGGAACCTGAGGATTCCTCTCCAGTGTTGCCATGGATCTAGGGGTGCTTTTGATTCTCCCCAGGGGAGTCAGGCCTCGTCTCGAGTGGGGGCATGCACGTGTGCTTTCCTCCCGAGCTGCAGCAGTAGTGTCACGCTTCCTGTCACGTGGATCAAGGGATCTGTGGCTTTCCCTCGAGGCTGTCCCTCGAGGTTTTCCCACGAGGCTTTGCCACAGGGCTGTGCCACGTGCCACCTTGGTGTGAGTCGATCCTCGGCGTGAAAGACGAGCCGGTGAAGGGAAAAGAGGTTCCTCTGGAATGGACTGAGACATCTGGGGGACTCTTGGAATGGTGGCACGACCCTGGAGTTCCTCTCGCCGTTCCTGTTGAGAGGGCCTCCTCTTGAGATGCGACGGGAACGCCGGGAACTCTTTCCCGACGAAGCAGGGAAAGGATCCCTCATCTCGAGCTACGAGGCGGAAACGGGGCTCCTCTGGATGTGGGCGGGACCCTCGTGATTCCTCTCGAGTGGAGACGGCTAGGTCGGGGAACTTCTTGATTTCCACCCAGGATGTGAAGGACCCTTTTGAAGTTCCAGAGGTGAGGTGTGATCAGCCTCGAGACGCCTCAGCGGAAATGGGCCTCATCTCGCCTGGAGGGGAGAACCTCCTGGATTTTCTCTTGTTGCGGCAGGTGTTCTCGAGTTACGACGGAGACCTCAGGGACCCGCTCTGGTGACTTCAGGAAAGGCCAGTCCCCATGCGAGTTGCTAGGGGACCGCTCGGGATTCCTCTCCCGTCCATGCCGGGGCCTCAGTCCTTGTGTGGAGTCGGCGCCGGAACCTGAGGATTCCTCTCCAGTGTTGCCATGGATCTTGGGGTGCTTCTGAGTCTCCCCAGGGGAGTCAGGCCTCGTCTCGAGTGGGGGCATGCACGTGCGCATTCCTCCCGAGCTGCAGCAGTAGTGTCACGCTTCCTGTCACGTGGATCAAGGGATCTGTGGCTTTCCCTCGAGGCTGTCCCTCGAGGCTTTCCCACGAGGCTTTCCCACAGGGCTGTGCCACGTGCCACCTTGGTGTGAGTCGATCCTCGGCGTGAAAGACGAGCCGGTGAAGGGAAAAGAGGTTCCTCTGGAATGGACTGAGACATCTGGGCGACTCTTGGAATGGTGGCACGACCCTGGAGTTCCTCTCGCCGTTCCTGTTGAGAGGGCCTCCTCTTGAGATGCGACGGGAACGCCGGGAACTCTTTCCCGAAGAAGCAGGGACAGGATCCCTCATCTCGAGCTACGAGGCAGAAACGGGGCTCCTCTGGATGTGGGCGGGACCCTCGTGATTCCTCTCGAGTGGAGACGGGTATGTCGCGGAACTTCTTGATTTGCACCAAGGGTGTGAAGGAGCCTTTCGAAGTTCCAGAGGTGAGGTGTGATCAGCCTCGAGACGCCTCAGCGGAAATGGGCCTCATCTCGCCTGGAGGGGAGAACCTCCTGGATTTTCTCGAGTTGCGGCAGGTGTTCTCTAGTTACGACGGGGACCTCAGGGACCCGCTCTGGTGGCCTCAGGAAAGGCCAGTCCCCATGCGAGTTGCTAGGGGACCTCTCGGGATTCCTCTCCCGTCCATGCCGGGGCTTCAGTCCTTGTGTGGAGTCGGGGCCGGAACCTGAGGATTCCTCTCCAGTGTTGCCATGGATCTTGGGGTGCTTCTGAGTCTCCCCAGGGGAGTCAGGCCTCGTCTCGAGTTGGAGCATGCACGTGCGTTTTCCTCCCGAGCTGCAGCAGTAGTGACACGCTTCCTGTCACGTGGATCAAGGGATCTGTGGCTTTCCCTCGAGGCTGTCCCTCGAGGCTTTCCCACGAGGCTTTCCCACAGGGCTGTGCCACGTGCCACCTTGGTGTGAGTCGATCCTCGGCGTGAAAGACGAGCCGGTGAAGGGAAAAGAGGTTCCTCTGGAATGGACTGAGACATCTGGGGGACTCTTGGAATGGTGGCACGACCCTGGAGTTCCTCTCGCCGCTCCTGTTGAGAGGGCCTCCTCTTGAGATGCGACGGGAACGCTGGGAACTCTTTCCCGACGAAGCAGGGAAAGGATCCCTCATCTCGAGCTACGAGGCGGAAACGGGGCTCCTCTGGATGTGGGCGGGACCCTCGTGATTCCTCTCGAGTGGAGATGGGTATGTTGGGGAACTTCTTGATTTGCACCAAGGGTGTGAAGGACCCTTTCGAAGTTCCAGAGGTGAGGTGTGATCAGCCTCGAGACGCCTCAGCGGAAATGGGCCTCAACTCGCCTGGAGGGGAGAACCTCCTGGATTTCTCGAGTTGCGGCAGGTCTTCTCGAGTTACGACGGGGACCTCAGGGACCCGCTCTGGTGGCCTCAGGAAAGGCCAGTCCCCATGCGAGTTGCTAGGGGACCTCTCGGGATTCCTCTCCCGTCCATGCCGGGGCCTCAGTCCTTGTGTGGAGTCGGGGCGGAACCTGAGGATTCCTCTCCAGTGTTGCCATGGATCTTGGGGTGCTTCTGAGTCTCCCCAGGGGAGTCAGGCCTCGTCTCGAGTGGGGGCATGCACGTGCGCATTCCTCCCGAGCTGCAGCAGTAGTGTCACGCTTCCTGTCACGTGGATCAAGGGATCTGTGGCTTTCCCTCGAGGCTGTCCCTCGAGGCTTTCCCACGAGGCTTTCCCACAGGGCTGTGCCACGTGCCACCTTGGTGTGAGTCGATCCTCGGCGTGAAAGACGAGCCGGTGAAGGGAAAAGAGGTTCCTCTGGAATGGACTGAGACATCTGGGGGACTCTTGGAATGGTGGCACGACCCTGGAGTTCCTCTCGCCGTTCCTGTTGAGAGGGCCTCCTCTTGAGATGCGACGGGAACGCTGGGAACTCTTTCCCGACGAAGCAGGGAAAGGATCCCTCATCTCGAGCTACGAGGCGGAAACGGGGCTCCTCTGGATGTGGGCGGGACCCTCGTGATTCCTCTCGAGTGGAGACGGGTATGTTGGGGAACTTCTTGATTTGCACCAAGGGTGTGAAGGACCCTTTCGAAGTTCCAGAGGTGAGGTGTGATCAGCCTCGAGACGCCTCAGCGGAAATGGGCCTCATCTCGCCTGGAGGGGAGAACCTCCTGGATTTTCTCTAGTTGCGGCAGGTCTTCTCGAGTTACGACGGGGACCTCAGGGACTCGCTCTGGTGGCCTCAGGAAAGGCCAGTCCCCATGCGAGTTGCTAGGGGACCGCTCGGGATTCCTCTCTCGTCCATGCCGGGGCCTCAGTCCTTGTGTGGAGTCGGGGCCGGAACCTGAGGATTCCTCTCCAGTGTTGCCATGGATCTTGGGGTGCTTCTGAGTCTCCCCAGGGGAGTCAGGCCTCGTCTCGAGTGGGGGCATGCACGTGCGCATTCCTCCCGAGCTGCAGCAGTAGTGTCACGCTTCCTGTCACGTGGATCAAGGGATCTGTGGCTTTCCCTCGAGGTTGTCCCTCGAGGCTTTCCCACGAGGCTTTCCCACAGGGCTGTGCCACGTGCCACCTTGGCGTGAGTCGATCCTCGGCGTGAAAGACGAGCCGGTGAAGGGAAAAGAGGTTCCTCTGGAATGGACTGAGACATCTGGGGGACTCTTGGAATGGTGGCACGACCCTGGAGTTCCTCTCGCCGTTCCTGTTGAGAGGGCCTCCTCTTGAGATGCGACGGGAACGCCGGGAACTCTTTCCCGACGAAGCAGGGAAAGGATCCCTCATCTCGAGCTACGAGGCGGAAACGGGGCTCCTCTGGATGTGGGTGGGACCCTCGTGATTCCTCTCGACTGGAGACGGCTAGGTCGGGGAACTTCTTGATTTGCACCAAGGGTGTGAAGGACCCTTTCGAAGTTCCAGAGGTGAGGTGTGATCAGCCTCAAGACGCCTCTGCGGAAATGGGCCTCATCTCGCCTGGAGGGGAGAACCTCCTGGATTTTCTCTTGTTGCGGCAGGTGTTCTCGAGTTACGACGGAGACCTCAGGGACCCTCTCTGGTGACCTCAGGAAAGGCCAGTCCCCATGCGAGTTGCTAGGGGACCGCTCGGGATTCCTCTCCCGTCCATGCCGGGGCCTCAGTCCTTGTGTGGAGTCGGCGCCGGAACCTGAGGATTCCTCTCCAGTGTTGCCATGGATCTTGGGGTGCTTCTGAGTCTCCCCAGGGGAGTCAGGCCTCGTCTCGAGTGGGGGCATGCACGTGCGCATTCCTCCCGAGCTGCAGCAGTGGTGTCACGCTTCCTGTCACGTGGATCAAGGGATCTGTGGCTTTCCCTCGAGGCTGTCCCTCGAGGCTTTCCCACGAGGCTTTCCCACAGGGCTGTGCCACGTGCCACCTTGGTGTGAGTCGATCCTCGGCGTGAAAGACGAGCCGGTGAAGGGAAAAGAGGTTCCTCTGGAATGGACTGAGACATCTGGGGGACTCTTGGAATGGTGGCACGACCCTGGAGTTCCTCTCGCCGTTCCTGTTGAGAGGGCCTCCTCTTGAGATGCGACGGGAACGCCGGGAACTCTTTCCCGAAGAAGCAGGGACAGGATCCCTCATCTCGAGCTACGAGGCAGAAACGGGGCTCCTCTGGATGTGGGCGGAACCCTCGTGATTCCTCTCGAGTGGAGACGGGTATGTCGCGGAACTTCTTGATTTGCACCAAGGGTGTGAAGGAGCCTTTCGAAGTTCCAGAGGTGAGGTGTGATCAGCCTCGAGACGCCTCAGCGGAAATGGGCCTCATCTCGCCTGGAGGGGAGAACCTCCTGGATTTTCTCGAGTTGCGGCAGGTCTTCTCGAGTTACGACGGGGACCTCAGGGACCCGCTCTGGTGGCCTCAGGAAAGGCCAGTCCCCATGCGAGTTGCTAGGGGACCTCTCGGGATTCCTCTCCCGTCCATGCCGGGGCCTCAGTCCTTGTGTGGAGTCGGGGCCGGAACCTGAGGATTCCTCTCCAGTGTTGCCATGGATCTTGGGGTGCTTCTGAGTCTCCCCAGGGGAGTCAGGCCTCGTCTCGAGTTGGAGCATGCACGTGCGTTTTCCTCCCGAGCTGCAGCAGTAGTGACACGCTTCCTGTCACGTGGATCAAGGGATCTGTGGCTTTCCCTCGAGGCTGTCCCTCGAGGCTTTCCCACGAGGCTTTCCCACAGGGCTGTGCCACGTGCCACCTTGGTGTGAGTCGATCCTCGGCGTGAAAGACGAGCCGGTGAAGGGAAAAGAGGTTCCTCTGGAATGGACTGAGATATCTGGGGGACTCTTGGAATGGTGGCACGACCCTGGAGTTCCTCTCGCCGCTCCTGTTGAGAGGGCCTCCTCTTGAGATGCGACGGGAACGCTGGGAACTCTTTCCCGACGAAGCAGGGAAAGGATCCCTCATCTCGAGCTACGAGGCGGAAACGGGGCTCCTCTGGATGTGGGCGGGACCCTCGTGATTCCTCTCGAGTGGAGACGGCTAGGTTGGGGAACTTCTTGATTTGCACCAAGGGTGTGAAGGACCCTTTCGAAGTTCCAGAGGTGAGGTGTGATCAGCCTCGAGACGCCTCAGCGGAAATGGGCCTCATCTCGCCTGGAGGGGAGAACCTCCTGGATTTCTCGAGTTGCGGCAGTCTTCTCGAGTTACGACGGGGACCTCAGGGACCCGCTCTGGTGGCCTCAGGAAAGGCCAGTCCCCATGCGAGTTGCTAGGGGACCTCTCGGGATTCCTCTCCCGTCCATGCCGGGGCCTCAGTCCTTGTGTGGAGTCGGGGCCGGAACCTGAGGATTCCTCTCCAGTGTTGCCATGGATCTTGGGGTGCTTCTGAGTCTCCCCAGGGGAGTCAGGCCTCGTCTCGAGTTGGGGCATGCACGTGCGCTTTCCTCCCGAGCTGCAGCAGTAGTGACACGCTTCCTGTCACGTGGATCAAGGGATCTGTGGCTTTCCCTCGAGGCTGTCCCTCGAGGCTTTCCCACGAGGCTTTCCCACAGGGCTGTGCCACGTGCCACCTTGGTGTGAGTCGATCCTCGGCGTGAAAGACGAGCCGGTGAAGGGAAAAGAGGTTCCTCTGGAATGGACGGAGACATCTTAGGGACTCTTGGAATGGTGGCACGACCCTGGAGTTCCTCTCGCCGTTCCTGTTGAGAGGGCCTCCTCTTGAGATGCGACGGGAACGCCGGGAACTCTTTCCCGACGAAGCAGGGAAAGGATCCCTCATCTCGAGCGACGAGGCGGAAACGGGGCTCCTCTGGATGTGGGCGGGACCCTCGTGATTCCTCTCGAGTGGAGACGGCTAGGTCGGGGAACTTCTTGATTTCCACCAAGGATGTGAAGGACCCTTTTGAAGTTCCAGAGGTGAGGTGTGATCAGCCTCGAGACGCCTCAGCGGAAATGGGCCTCATCTCGCCTGGAGGGGAGAACCTCCTGGATTTCTCGAGTTGCGGCAGGTCTTCTCGAGTTACGACGGGGACCTCAGGGACCCGCTCTGGTGGCCTCAGGAAAGGCCAGTCCCCATGCGAGTTGCTAGGGGACCTCTCGGGATTCCTCTCCCGTCCATGCCGGGGCCTCAGTCCTTGTGTGGAGTCGGGGCGGAACCTGAGGATTCCTCTCCAGTGTTGCCATGGATCTTGGGGTGCTTCTGAGTCTCCCCAGGGGAGTCAGGCCTCGTCTCGAGTGGGGGCATGCACGTGCGCATTCCTCCCGAGCTGCAGCAGTAGTGTCACGCTTCCTGTCACGTGGATCAATGGATCTGTGGCTTTCCCTCGAGGCTGTCCCTCGAGGCTTTCCCACGAGGCTTTCCCACAGGGCTGTGCCACGTGCCACCTTGGTGTGAGTCGATCCTCGGCGTGAAAGACGAGCCGGTGAAGGGAAAAGAGGTTCCTCTGGAATGGACTGAGACATCTGGGGGACTCTTGGAATGGTGGCAAGACCCTGGAGTTCCTCTCGCCGTTCCTGTTGAGAGGGCCTCCTCTTGAGATGCGACGGGAACGCCGGGAACTCTTTCCCGACGAAGCAGGGAAAGGATCCCTCATCTCGAGCTACGAGGCGGAAACGGGGCTCCTCTGGATGTGGGCGGGACCCTCGTGATTCCTCTCGAGTGGAGACGGCTAGGTCTGGGAACTTCTTGATTTGCACCAAGGGTGTGAAGGACCCTTTTGAAGTTCCAGAGGTGAGGTGTGATCAGCTTCGAGACGCCTCAGCGGAAATGGGCCTCATCTCGCCTGGAGGGGAGAACCTCCTGTATATTATCGAGTTGCGGCAGGTCTTCTCGAGTTACGACGGGGACCTCAGGGACCCGCTCTGGTGGCCTCAGGAAAGGCCAGTCCCCATGCGAGTTGATAGGGGACCTCTCGGGATTCCTCTCCCGTCCATGCCGGGGCCTCAGTCCTTATGTGGAGTCGGGGCCGAACCTGAGGATTCCTCTCCAGTGTTGCCATGGATCTTGGGGTGCTTCTGAGTCTCCCCAGGGGAGTCAGGCCTCGTCTCGAGTGGGGGCATGCACGTGCCCTTTCCTCCCGAGCTGCAGCAGTAGTGTCACGCTTCCTGTCACGTGGATCAAGGGATCTGTGGCTTTCCCTCGAGGCTGTCCCTCGAGGCTTTCCCACGAGGCTTTCCCACAGGGCTGTGCCACGTGCCACCTTGGCGTGAGTCGTACCTCGGCGTGAAAGGGGAGCCGGTGAAGGGAAAAGAGGTTCCTCTGGAATGGACTGAGACATCTGGGGGACTCTTGGAATGGTGGCACGACCCTGGAGTTCCTCTCGCCGTTCCTGTTGAGAGGGCTTCCTCTTAGGATGCGACGGGAACGCCGGGAACTCTTTCCCGACGAAGAAGGGAAAGGATCCCTCATCTCGAGCTACGAGGCGGAAACGGGACTCCTCTGGATGTGGGCGGGACCCTCGTGATTCCCCTCGAGTGGAGACGGGTATGTCGGGGAACTTCTTGATTTGCACCAAGGGTGTGAAGGAGCCTTTCGAAGTTCCAGAGGTGAGGTGTGATCAGCCTCGAGACGCCTCAGAGGAAATGGACCTCATCTCGCCTGGAGGGGAGAACGTCCTGGATTTTCTCTAGTTGCGGCAGGTGTTCTCGAGTTACGACGGGGACCTCAGGGACTCGCTCTGGTGGCCTCAGGAAAGGCCAGTCCCCATGCGAGTTGCTAGGGGACCGCTCGGGATTCCTCTCCCGTCCATGCCGGGGCCTCAGTCCTTGTGTGGAGTCGGGGCCGGAACCTGAGGATTCCTCTCCAGTGTTGCCATGGATCTTGGGGTGCTTCTGAGTCTCCACAGGGGAGTCAGGCCTCGTCTCGAGTGGGGGCATGCACGTGCGCATTCCTCCCGAGCTGCAGCAGTAGTGTCACGCTTCCTGTCACGTGGATCAAGGGATCTGTGGCTTTCCCTCGAGGCTGTCCCTCGAGGCCCCAGGGGAGTCAGTCCTCGTCTCGAGTGGGGGCATGCACGTGCGCTTTCCTCCCGAGCAGCAGCCGCAGTGTCACACTTCCTGTCACGTGGATTAAGGGATCTGTGGCTTTCCCTCGAGGCTGTCCCTCGAGGCTTTCCCACGAGGCTTTCCCACAGGGCTGTGCCACGTGCTACCTTGGTGTGAGTCGATCCTCGGCGTGAAAGACGAGCCGGTGAAGGGAAAAGAGGTTCCTCTGGAATGGACTGAGACATCTGGGGGACTCTTGGAATGGTGGCACGACCCTGGAGTTCGTCTCGCCGTTCCTGTTGAGAGGGCCTCCTCTTGAGATGCGACGGGAACGCCGGGAACTCTTTCCCGACGAAGCAGGGAAAGGATCCCTCATCTCGAGCTACGAGGCGGAAACGGGGCTCCTCTGGATGTGGGCAGGAACCTCGTGTTTCCTCTCGAGTGGAGACGGGAATGTCGGGGAACTTCTAGATTTGCACCAAGGGTGTGAAGGACACTTTCGGAGTTCCAGAGGTGAGGTGTGATCAGCCTCGAGACGCCTCATCGGAAATGGGCCTCATCTCGCCTGGAGGGAAGAACCTCCGGGATTTTCTCTAGTTGCGGCAGGTCTTCTCGAGTTACGACGCGGACCTCAGGGACCCGCTCTGGTGGCCAGTCCCCATGCGAGTTGCTAGGGGACCGCTCGGGATTCCTCTCCCGTCCATGCCGGGGCCTCAGTCCTTGTGTGGAGTCGGGGCCGGAACCTGAGGATTCCTCTCCAGTGTTGCCATGGATCTTGGGGTGCTTCTGAGTCTCCAAAGGGGAGTCAGGCCTCGTCTCGAGTGGGGGCATGCACGTGCGCATTCCTCCCGAGCTGCAGCAGTAGTGTCACGCTTCCTGTCACGTGGATCAAGGGATCTGTGGCTTTCCCTCGAGGCTGTCCCTCGAGGCTTTCCCACGAGGCTTTCCCACAGGGCTGTGCCACGTGCCACCTTTGTGTGAGTCGATCCTCGGCGTCAAAGACGAGCCGGTGAAGGGAAAAGAGGTTCCTCTGGAATGGACTGAGACATCTGGGGGACTCTTTAATGGTGGCACGACCCTGGAGTTCCTCTCGCCATTCCTGTTGAGAGGGCCTCCACTTGAGATGCGACGGGAACGCCGGGAACTCTTTCCCGAAGAAGCAGGGAAAGGATCCCTCATCTCGAGCTACGAGGCGGAAACGGGGCTCCTCTGGATGTGGGCGGGACCCTCGTGATTCATCTCGAGTGGAGACGGGTATGTCGGGGAACTTCTTGATTTGCACCAAGGGTGTGAAGGAGCCTTTCGAAGTTCCAGAGGTGAGGTGTGATCAGCCTCGAGACGCCTCAGCGGAAATGGGCCTCATCTCGCCTGGAGGGGAGAACCTCCTGGATTTTCTCGAGTTGCGGCAGGTCTTCTCGAGTTATGACGGGGACCTCAGGGACCCGCTCTGGTGGCCTCAGGAAAGGCCAGTACCCATGCGAGTTGCTAGGGGTTATCTCGGGATTCCTCTCCCGTCCGTGCCGGGGCTTAAGACCTTGTGTGGAGTCGGGGCCGGAACCTGAGGATTCCTCTCCAGTGTTTCCATGGATCTTGGGGTGCTTCTGAGTCTCCCCAGGGGAGTCAGGCCTCGTCTCGAGTGGGGGCATGCAAGTGCACTTTTCTCCCAAGCTGCAGCAGTAGTGTCACGCTTCCTGTGACGTGGATGAAGGGATCTGAGGCTTTCCCTCGAGGCTGTCCCTCGAGGCTTTCCCACGAGGCTTTCCCACAGGGCTGTGCCACGTGCCCCCTTTTTGGGAGTCGATCCTCGGCGTGAAAGATGAGCCGATGAAGGGAAAAGAGTTTCCTCAGGAATGGACTGAGACATCTGGGGGACTCTTGGAATGGTGGCACGACCCTGGAGTTCCTCTCGCCGTTCCTGTTGAGAGGGCCTCCTCTTGAGATGCGACGGGAACGCCAGGAACTCTTTCCCGACGAAGCAGGGAAAGGATCCCTCATCTCGAGCTACGAGGCGGAAACGGGGCTCCTCTGGATGTGGGCGGGACCCTCGTGATTCCTCTCGAGTGGAGACGGCTAGGTCGGGGAACTTCTTGATTTGCACCAAGGGTGTGAAGGACCCTTTCGAAGTTCCAGAGGTGAGGTGTGATCAGCCCCGAGACGCCTCAGTGGAAATGGGCCTCATCTCGCCTGGAGGGGAGAACCTCCTGGATTTTCTCGAGTTGCAGCTGGTCTTCTCGAGTTACGACGGGGACCTCAGGGACCCGCTCTGGTGTCCTCAGGAAAGGCCAGTCCCCATGCGAGTTGCTAGGGGCCATCTCGGGATCCCTCTACCGTCCATGCCGGGACTTAAGACCTTGTGTGGGTCGGGGCCGGAACCTGAGGATTCCTCTCCAGTGTTGCCATGGATCTTGGGGTGCTTCTCAGTCTCCCCAGGGGAGTCAGGCATCGTCTCGAGTGGGGGCATGCAAGTGCACTTTCCTCCTGAGCTGCAGCAGTAGTGTCACGCTTCCTGTCACGTGGATCAAGGGATCTGTGGCTTTCCCTCGAGGCTGTCCCTCGAGGCTTTCCCACGAGGCTTTCCCACAGGGTGTGCCACGTGCCACCTTGTTGGGAGTCGATCCTCGGCGTGAAAGACGAGCCGGTGAAGGGAAAAGAGGTTCCTCTGGAATGGACTGAGACATCTGGGGGACTCTTGGAATGGTGGCACGACCCTGGAGTTCCTCTCGCCGTTCCTGTTGAGAGTGCCTCCTCTTGAGATGCGACGGGAACGCCGGGAACTCTTTCCCGACGAAGCAGGGAAAGGATCCCTCATCTCGAGCTACGAGGCGGAAACGGGGCTCCTCTGCATGTGGGCGGGACCCTCGTGATTCCTCTCGAGTGGAGACGGGTATGTCGGGGAACTTCTTGATTTGCACCAAGGGTGTGAAGGACCCTTTCGAAGTTCCAGAGGTGAGGTGTGATCAGCCTCGAGACGCCTCAGCGGAAATGGGCCTCATCTCGCCTGGAGGGGAGAACCTCCTGGATTTTCTCGAGTTGCAGCAGGTCTTCTCGAGTTAAAACGGGGACCTCAGGGACCCGCTCTGGTGGCCTCAGGAAGGGCCAGTCCCCATGCGAGTTGCTAGGGGCCATCTCGGGATCCCTCTACCGTCCATGCCGGGGATTAAGACCTTGTGTGGAGTCGGGGCCGGAACCTGAGGTTTCCTCTCCAGTGTTGCCATGGATCTTGGGGTGCTTCTCAGTCTCCCCAGGGGAGTCAGGCATTGTCTCGAGTGGGGGCATGCACATGCACTTTCCTCCCGAGCTGCAGCAGTAGTGTCACGCTTCCTGTCACGTGGATCAAGGGATCTGTGGCTTTCCCACGAGGCTTTCCCACAGTGTGTGCCACGTGTCACCTTGGTGGGAGTCGATCCTCGGCGTGAGAGACGAGCCGGTGAAGGGAAAAGAGGTTCCTCTGGAATGGACTGAGACATCTGGGGGACTCTTGGAATGGTGGCACGACCCTGGAGTTCCTCTCGCCGTTCCTGTTGAGAGGGCCTCCTCTTGAGATGAGACGGGAACGCCGGGAACTCTTTCCCGACGAAGCAGGGATAGGATCCCTCATCTCGAGCTACGAGGCGGAAACGGGGCTCCTCTGGATGTGGGCGGGACCCTCGTGATTCCTCTCGAGTGGAGACGGGTATGTCGGGGAACTTCTTGATTTGCACCAAGTGTGTGAAGGACCCTTGCGAAGTTCCAGAGGTGAGGTGAAATCAGCCTCGAGACGCCTCAGCGGTAATGGGCCTCATCTCGCCTGGAGGGGAGAACCTCCTGGATTTTCTCGAGTTGCGGCAGGTCTTCTCGAGTTACGTCGGGGACCTCAGGGACCCGCTCTGGTATCCTCAGGAAAGGCCAGTCCCCATGCGAGTTGCTAGGGGCCATCTCGGGATTCCTCTCCTGTCCATGCCGGGGCTTAAGACCTTGTGTGGAGTCGGGGCCGGAACCTGAGGATTCCTCTCCAGTGTTGCCATGGATCTTGGGGTGCTTCTGAGTCTCCCCAGGGGAGTCAGGCCTCGTCTCGAGTGGGGGCATGCACGTGCGCTTTCCTCCCGAGCTGCAGCAGTAGTGTCACGCTTCCTGTCACGTGGATCAAGGGATCTGTGGCTTTCCCTCGAGGCTGTCCCTCGAGGCTTTCCCACGAGGCTTTCCCACAGGGCTGTGCCACGTGCCACCTTGGTGGGAGTCGATCCTCGGCGTGAAAGACGAGCCGGTGAAGGGAAAAGAGGTTCCTCTGGAATGGACTGAGACATCTGGGGGACTCTTGGAATGGTGGCAGGACCCTGGAGTTCCGCTCGCTGTTCCTGTTGAGAGGGCCTCCTCTTGAGATGCGACGGGAACGCCGGGAACTCTTTCCCGACGAAGCAGGGAAAGGATCCCTCATCTCGAGCTACGAGGCGGAAACGGGGCTCCTTTGGATGTGGGCGGGACCCTCGTGTTTCCTCTCGAGTGGAGACGGGTATGTCGGGGAACTTCTTGATTTGCACCAAGGGTGTGAAGGACCCTTGGGAAGTTCCAGAGGTGAGGTGTGATCAGCCTCGAGACGCCTCAGCGGAAATGGGCCTCATCTCGCCTGGAGGGGAGAACCTCCTGGATTTTCTCGAGTTGCGGCAGGTCTTCTCCAGTTACGACGGAGACCTCAGGGACCCGCTCTGGTGGCCTCAGGAAAGGCCAGTCCCCATGCGAGTTGCTAGGGGTTATCTCGGGATTCCTCTCCCGTCCGTGCCGGGGCTTAAGACCTTGTGTGGAGTCGGGGCCGGAACCTGAGGATTCCTCTCCAGTGTTGCCATGGATCTTGGGGTGCTTCTGAGTCTCCCCAGGGTAGTCAGGCCTCGTCTCGAGTGGGGGCATGCACGTGCGCTTTCCTCCCGAGCTGCAGCAGTACTGTCACGCTTCCTGTCACGTGGATCAAGGGATCTGTGGTTTTCTCTCGAGGCTGTCCCTCGAGGCTTTCCCACGAGGCTTTCCCACAGGGCTGTGCCACGTGCCACCTTGGTGTGAGTCGATCCTCGGCGTGAAAGACGAGCCGGTGAAGGGAAAAGAGGTTCCTCTGGAATGGACTGAGACATCTGGGGGACTCTTGGAATGGTGGCAGGACCCTGGAGTTCCTCTCGCCGTTCCTGTTGAGAGGGCCTCCTCTTGAGATGCGACGGGAATGCCGGGAACTCTTTCCCGACGAAGCAGGGAAAGGATCCCTCATCTCGAGCTACGAGGCAGAAACGGGGCTCCTCTTGATATTGGTGGGACCCTCGTGATTCCTCTCGAGTGGAGACGGGTATGTCGGGGAACTTCTTGATTTGCACCAAGGGTGTGAAGGAGCCTTTCGAAGTTCCAGAGGTGAGGTATGATCAGCCTCGAGACGCCTCAGCGGAAATGGGCCTCATCTCGCCTGGAGGGGAGAACCTCCTGGATTTTCTCGAGTTGCGGCAGGTCTTCTCGTGTTACGACGGGGACCTCAGGGACCCGCTCTGGTGGCCTCAGGAAAGGCCAGTCCCCATGCGAGTTGCTAGGGGACCTCTCGGGATTTCTCTCCGGTCCATGTCGGGGCCTCAGTCCTTGTGTGGAGTCGGGGCCGCAAACTGAGGATTCCTCTCCAGTGTTGCCATGGATCTTGGGGTGCTTCTGAGTCTCCCCAGGGGAGTCAGGCCTCGTCTCGATTGGGGGCATGCACGTGCGGTTTCCTCCCGAGCTGCAGCAGTAGTGTCACGCTTCCTGTCACGTGGATCAAGGGATCTGTGGCTTTCTCTCGAGGCTGTCCCTCGAGGCTTTCCCACGAGGCTTTCCCACAGGGCTGTGCCACGTGCCACCTTGGTGGGAGTCGATCCTCGGCGTGAAAGACGAGCCGGTGAAGGGAAAAGAGGTTCCTCTGGAATGGACTGAGACATCTTGGGGACTCTTGGAATGGTGGCACGACCCTGGAGTTCCTCTCGCCGTTCCTGTTGAGAGGGCCTCCTCTTGAGATGGGACGGGAATGCCGGGAACTCTTTCCCGACGAAGCAGATAAAGGTTCCCTCATCTCGAGCTACGAGGCGGAAACGGGGCTCCTCTGGATGTGGGCGGGACCCTCGTGATTCCTCTCGAGTGGAGACGGGTATGTCGGGGATCTTCTTGATTTGCACCAAGGGTGTGAAGGACACTTTCGAAGTTCCAGAGGTGAGGTGTGATCAGCCTCGAGACGCCTCAGCGGAAATGGGCCTCATCTCGCCTGGAGGGGAGAACCTCCTGGATTTTCTCGAATTGCGGCAGGTCTTCTCCAGTTACGACGGGGACCTCATGGACCCGCTCTGGTGGCCTCAGGAAAGGCCAGTCCCCATGCGAGTTGCTAGGGGACATCTTGGGATTTCTCTCCCGTCCATGCCGGGGCCTCAGTCCTTGTGTGGGGTCGGGCCGGAACCTGAGGATTCCTCTCCAGTGTTGCCATGGATCTTGGGGTGCTTCTGAGTCTCCCCAGGGGAGTCAGGCCTCGTCTCGAGTGGGGGCATGCACGTGCGCTTTCCTCCCGAGCTGCAGCATTAGTGTCACCCTTCCTGTCACGTGGATCAAGGGATCTGTGGCTTTCCCTCGAGGCTGTCCCTCGAGCCTTTCCCACGAGGCCTACCCACAGGGCTGTGCCACGTGCCACCTTGGTGTGAGTCGATCCTCGGCGTGAAAGACGAGCCGGTGAAGGGAAAAGAGGTTCCTCTGGAATGGACTGAGACATCTGGGGGACTCTTGGAATGGTGGCACGACCCTGGAGTTCCTCTCGCCGTTCCTGTTGAGAGGGCCTCCTCTTGAGATGCGACGGGAACGCCGGGAACTCTTTCCCGACGAATCAGGGAAAGGATCCCTCATCTCGAGCTACGAGGCCGAAACGGGGCTCCTCTGGATGTGGGCGGGACCCTCTTATTTCCTCTCGAGTGGAGACGGGTATGTCGGGGAACTTCTTGATTTGCACCAAGGGTGTGAAGTACCCTTTCGAAGTTCCAGAGGTGAGGTGTGATCAGCCTCGAGACGCCTCAGCGGAAATGGGCCTCATCTCGCCTGGAGGGGAGAACCTCCTGGATTTTCTCGAGTTGCGGCAGGTCTTCTCGAGTTACGACCGGGACCTCAGGGACCCGCTCTGGTGGCCTCCGGAAAGGCCAGTCCACATGCGAGGTGCTAGGGGACCTCTCGGGATTCCTCTCCCGTCCATGCCGCGGCCTCAGTCCTTGTGTGGAGTCGGGGCCGCAACCTGAGGATTCCTCTCCAGTGTTGCCATGGATCTTGTGGTGATTCTGAGTCTCCCCAGGGGAGTCAGGCATCGTCTCGTGTGGGGGCATGCACGTGCACTTTCCTCCCGAGCTGCAGCTGTAGTGTCACGCTTCCTGTCACGTGGATCAAGGGATCTGTGGTTCCCGCGAGGCTTTCGCTCGAGGCTTTCCCACGAGGCTTTCCCACAGGGCTGTGCCACGTGCCACCTTGGTGGGAGTCGATCCTCGGCATGAAAGACGAGCCGGGGAAGGGAAAAGAGGTTCCTCTTGAATGGACTGAGGCATCTGGCGGACCCTTGGAATGGTGGCACGACCCTGGAGTTCCTCTCGCCGTTCCTGTTGAGAGGGCCTCCTCTTGAGATGCGACGGGATTTCCGGAAACTCTTTCCCGACGAAGCAGGGAAAGGATCCCTCATCTCGAGCTACGAGGCGGAAACGGGGCTCCTCTGGATGTGGGCGGGACCCTCGTGTTTCCTCTCGAGTGGAGACGCGTATGTCGGGGAACTTCTTGATTTGCACCAAGGGTGTGAAGGACCCTTTCGAAGTTCCAGAGGTGAGGTGTGATCAGCCTCGAGACGCCTCAGCGGAAATGGGCCTCATCTCGCCTGGAGGGGAGAACCTCCTGGATTTTCTCGAGTTGCGGCAGGTCTTCTCGAGTTACGACGGGGACCTCAGGGACCCGCTCTGGTGGCCTCAGGAAAGGCCAGTCCCCATGCGAGTTTCTAGGGGACCTCTCGGGATTCCTCTCCCGTCCATGCCGGGGCCTCAGTCCTTGTGTGGAGTCGGGGCCAGATCCTGAGGATTCCTCTCCAGTGTTGCCATGGATCTTGGGGTGCTTCTGAGTCTCCCCAGGGGAGTCAGGCCTCGTCTCGAGTGGGGGCATGCACGTGCGCTTTCCTCCCGAGCTGCAGCAGTAGTGTCACGCTTCCTGTCACGTGGATCAAGGGATCTGTGGCTTTCCCTCGAGGCTGTCCCTCGAGGCTTTCCCACGAGGCTTTCCCACAGGGCTGTGCCACGTGCCACCTTGGTGTGAGTCGATCCTCGGCGTGAAAGACGAGCCGGTGAAGGGAAAAGAGGTTCCTCTGGAATGGACTGAGACATCTGGGGGACTCTTGGAATGGTGGCACGACCCTGGAGTTCCTCTCGCCGTTCCTGTTGAGAGGGCCTCCTCTTGAGATGCGACGGGAACGCCGGGAACTCTTTCCCGACGAAGCAGGGAAAGGATCCCTCATCTCGAGCTACGAGGCGGAAACGGGGCTCCTCTGGATGTGGGCGGGACCCACGTGATTCCCCTCGAGTGGAGACGGGTATGTCGGGGAACTTCTTGATTTGCACCAAGGGTGTGAAGGAGCCTTTCGAAGTTCCAGAGGTGAGGTGTGATCAGCCTCGAGACGCCTCAGCGGAAATGGGCCTCATCTCGCCTGGAGGGGAGAACCTCCTGGATTTTCTCGAGTTGCGGCAGGTCTTCTCGAGTTATGACGGTGACCTCAGGGACCCGCTCTGATGGCCTCAGGAAAGGCCAGTCCCCATGCGAGTTTCTAGGGGACCTCTCGGGATTCCTCTCCCGTCCATGCCGGGGCCTCAGTCCTTGTGTGGAGTCGGGGCCAGAACCTGAGGATTCCTCTCCAGTGTTGCCATGGATCTTGGGTTGCTTCTGAGTCTCCCCAGGGGAGTCAGGCCTCGTCTCGAGTGGGGGCATGCACGTGCGCTTTCCTCCCGAGCTGCAGCAGTAGTGTTACGCTTCCTGTCACGTGGATCAAGGGATCTGTGGCTTTCCCTCGAGGCTATCCCTCGAGGCTTTCGCACGAGGCTTTCCCACAGGGCTGTGCCACGTGCCACCTTGGTGTGAGTCGATCCTCGGCGTGAAAGACGAGCCAGTGAAGGGAAAAGAGGTTCCTCTGGAATGGACTGAGACATCTGGGGGACTCTTGGAATGGTGGCACGACCCTGGAGTTCCTCTCGCCGTTCCTGTTGAGAGGGCCTCCTCTTGAGATGCGATGGGAACGCCGGGAACTCTTTCCCGACGAAGCAGGGAAAGGATCCCTCATCTCGAGCTACGAGGCAGAAACGGGGCTCCTCTGGATGTGGGCGGGACCCTCGTGATTCCTCTCGAGTGGAGACGGGTATGTCGGGGAACTTCTTGATTTGCACCAAGGGTGTGAAGGACCCTTTCGAAGTTCCAGAGGTGAGGTGTGATCAGCCTCGAGACGCCTCAGCGGAAATGGGCCTCATCTCGCCTGGAGGGGAGAACCTCCTGGATTTTCTCGAGTTGCGGCAGGTCTTCTCGAGTTACGACGGGGACCTCAGGGACCCGCTCTGGTGGCCTCAGGAAAGGCCAGTCCCCATGCGAGTTGCTAGGGGGCCTCTCGGGATTCCTCTCCCGTCCATGCCGGGGCCTCAGTCCTTGTGTGGAGTCGGGGCCGGAACCTGAGGATTCCTCTCCAGTGTTGCCATGGATCTTGGGGTGCTTCTGAGTCTCCCCAGGGGAGTCAGGCCTCGTCTCGAGTGGGGGCATGCACCTGCGCTTTCCTCCCGAGCTGCAGCAGTAGTGTCACGCTTCCTGTCACGTGGATCAAGGGATCTGTGGCTTTCCCTCGAGGCTGTCCCTCGAGGCTTTCCCACGAGGCTTTCCCACAGGGCTGTGCCACGTGCCACCTTGGTGTGAGTCGATCCTCGGCGTGAAAGACGAGCCGGTGAAGTGAAAAGAGGTTCCTCTGGAATGGACTGAGACATCTGGGGGCCTCTTGGAATGGTGGCACGACCCTGGAGTTCCTCTCGCCGTTCCTGTTGAGAGGGCCTCCTCTTGAGATGCGACGGGAACGCCGGGAACTCTTTCCCGACGAAGCAGGGAAAGGATCCCTCATCTCGAGCTACGAGGCGGAAACGGGGCTTCTCTGGATGTGGGCGGGACCCTCGTGATTCCCCTCGAGTGGAGACGGGCATGTCGGAGAACTTCTTGATTTGCACCAAGGGTGTGAAGGACCCTTTCGAAGTTCCAGAGGTGAGGTGTGATCAGCCTCGAGACGCCTCAGCCGAAATGGGCCTCATCTCGCCTGGAGGGTAGAACCTCCTGGATTTTCTCGAGTTGCGGCAGGTCTTTTCGAGTTACGACGGGGACCTCAGGGACCCGCTCTGGTGGCCTCAGGAAAGGCCAGTCCCCATGCGAGTTGCTAGGGGACCTCTCGGGATTCCTCTCCCGTCCATGCCGGGGCCTCAGTCCTTGTGTGGAGTCGGGGCCGGAACCTGAGGATTCCTCTCCAGTGTTGCCATGGATCTTGGGGTGCTTCTGAGTCTCCCCAGGGGAGTCAGGCCTCGTCTCGAGTGGGGGCATGCACGTGCGCTTTCCTCCCGAGCTGCAGCAGTAGTGTCACGCTTCCTGTCACGTGGATCAAGGGATCTGTGGCTTTCCCTCGAGGCTGTCCCTCGAGGCTTTCCCACGAGGCTTTCCCACAGGGCTGTGCCACGTGCCACCTTGGTGTGAGTCGATCCTCGGCGTGAAAGACGAGCCGGTGAAGGGAAAAGAGGTTCCTCTGGAATGGACTGAGACATCTGGGGGACTCTTGGAATGGTGACACGACCCTGGAGTTCCTCTCGCCGTTCCTGTTGAGAGGGCCTCCTCTTGAGATGCGACGGGAACGCCGGGAACTCTTTCCCGACGAAGCAGGGAAAGGATCCCTCATTTCGAGCTACGAGGCAGAAACGGGGCTCCTCTGGATGTGGGCGGGATCCTCGTGATTCCTCTCGAGTGGAGACGGGTATGTCGGGGAACTTCTTGATTTGCACCAAGGGTGTGAAGGACCCTTTCGAAGTTCCAGAGGTGAGGTGTGATCAGCCTCGAGACGCCTCAGCGGAAATGGGCCTCATCTCGCCTGGAGGGGAGAACCTCCTGGATTTTCTCGAGTTGCGGCAGGTCTTCTCGAGTTACGACGGGGACCTCAGGGACCCGCTCTGGTGGCCTCAGGAAAGGCCAGTCCCCATGCGAGTTGCTAGGGGGCCTCTCGGGATTCCTCTCCCGTCCATGCCGGGGCCTCAGTCCTTGTGTGGAGTCGGGGCCGGAACCTGAGGATTCCTCTCCAGTGTTGCCATGGATCTTGGGGTGCTTCTGAGTCTCCCCAGGGGAGTCAGGCCTCGTCTCGAGTGGGGGCATGCACCTGCGCTTTCCTCCCGAGCTGCAGCAGTAGTGTCACGCTTCCTGTCACGTGGATCAAGGGATCTGTGGCTTTCCCTCGAGGCTGTCCCTCGAGGCTTTCCCACGAGGCTTTCCCACAGGGCTGTGCCACGTGCCACCTTGGTGTGAGTCGATCCTCGGCGTGAAAGACGAGCCGGTGAAGTGAAAAGAGGTTCCTCTGGAATGGACTGAGACATCTGGGGGCCTCTTGGAATGGTGGCACGACCCTGGAGTTCCTCTCGCCGTTCCTGTTGAGAGGGCCTCCTCTTGAGATGCGACGGGAACGCCGGGAACTCTTTCCCGACGAAGCAGGGAAAGGATCCCTCATCTCGAGCTACGAGGCGGAAACGGGGCTTCTCTGGATGTGGGCGGGACCCTCGTGATTCCCCTCGAGTGGAGACGGGCATGTCGGAGAACTTCTTGATTTGCACCAAGGGTGTGAAGGACCCTTTCGAAGTTCCAGAGGTGAGGTGTGATCAGCCTCGAGACGCCTCAGCCGAAATGGGCCTCATCTCGCCTGGAGGGTAGAACCTCCTGGATTTTCTCGAGTTGCGGCAGGTCTTTTCGAGTTACGACGGGGACCTCAGGGACCCGCTCTGGTGGCCTCAGGAAAGGCCAGTCCCCATGCGAGTTGCTAGGGGACCTCTCGGGATTCCTCTCCCGTCCATGCCGGGGCCTCAGTCCTTGTGTGGAGTCGGGGCCGGAACCTGAGGATTCCTCTCCAGTGTTGCCATGGATCTTGGGGTGCTTCTGAGTCTCCCCAGGGGAGTCAGGCCTCGTCTCGAGTGGGGGCATGCACGTGCGCTTTCCTCCCGAGCTGCAGCAGTAGTGTCACGCTTCCTGTCACGTGGATCAAGGGATCTGTGGCTTTCCCTCGAGGCTGTCCCTCGAGGCTTTCCCACGAGGCTTTCCCACAGGGCTGTGCCACGTGCCACCTTGGTGTGAGTCGATCCTCGGCGTGAAAGACGAGCCGGTGAAGGGAAAAGAGGTTCCTCTGGAATGGACTGAGACATCTGGGGGACTCTTGGAATGGTGACACGACCCTGGAGTTCCTCTCGCCGTTCCTGTTGAGAGGGCCTCCTCTTGAGATGCGACGGGAACGCCGGGAACTCTTTCCCGACGAAGCAGGGAAAGGATCCCTCATTTCGAGCTACGAGGCAGAAACGGGGCTCCTCTGGATGTGGGCGGGACCCTCGTGATTCCTCTCGAGTGGAGACGGGTATGTCGGGGAACTTCTTGATTTGCACCAAGGGTGTGAAGGACCCTTTCGAAGTTCCAGAGGTGAGGTGTGATCAGCCTCGAGACGCCTCAGCGGAAATGGGCCTCATCTCGCCTGGAGGGGAGAACCTCCTGGATTTTCTCGAGTTGCGGCAGGTCTTCTCGAGTTACGACGGGGACCTCAGGGACCCGCTCTGGTGGCCTCAGGAAAGGCCAGTCCCCATGCGAGTTGCTAGGGGGCCTCTCGGGATTCCTCTCCCGTCCATGCCGGGGCCTCAGTCCTTGTGTGGATTCGGGGCCGGAACCTGAGGATTCCTCTCCAGTGTTGCCATGGATCTTGGGGTGCTTCTGAGTCTCCCCAGGGGAGTCAGGCCTCGTCTCGACTGGGGGCATGCACGTGCGCTTTCCTCCCGAGCTGCAGCAGTAGTGTCACGCTTCCTGTCACGTGGATCAAGGGATCTGTGGCTTTCCCTCGAGGCTGTCCCTCGAGGCTTTCCCACGAGGCTTTCCCACAGGGCTGTGCCACGTGCCACCTTGGTGTGAGTCGATCCTCGGCGTGAAAGACGAGCCGGTGAAGGGAAAAGAGGTTCCTCTGGAATGGACTGAGACATCTGGGGGACTCTTGGAATGGTGGCACGACCCTGGAGTTCGTCTCGCCGTTCCTGTTGAGAGGGCCTCCTCTTGAGATGCGACGGGAACGCCGGGAACTCTTTCCCGACGAAGCAGGGAAAGGATCCCTCATCTCGAGCTACGAGGCGGAAACGGGGCTCCTCTGGATGTGGGCAGGAACCTCGTGTTTCCTCTCGAGTGGAGACGGGAATGTCGGGGAACTTCTAGATTTGCACCAAGGGTGTGAAGGACACTTTCGGAGTTCCAGAGGTGAGGTGTGATCAGCCTCGAGACGCCTCATCGGAAATGGGCCTCATCTCGCCTGGAGGGAAGAACCTCCGGGATTTTCTCTAGTTGCGGCAGGTCTTCTCGAGTTACGACGCGGACCTCAGGGACCCGCTCTGGTGGCCAGTCCCCATGCGAGTTGCTAGGGGACCGCTCGGGATTCCTCTCCCGTCCATGCCGGGGCCTCAGTCCTTGTGTGGAGTCGGGGCCGGAACCTGAGGATTCCTCTCCAGTGTTGTCATGGATCTTGGGGTGCTTCTGAGTCTCCAAAGGGGAGTCAGGCCTCGTCTCGAGTGGGGGCATGCACGTGCGCATTCCTCCCGAGCTGCAGCAGTAGTGTCACGCTTCCTGTCACGTGGATCAAGGGATCTGTGGCTTTCCCTCGAGGCTGTCCCTCGAGGCTTTCCCACGAGGCTTTCCCACAGGGCTGTGCCACGTGCCACCTTTGTGTGAGTCGATCCTCGGCGTGAAAGACGAGCCGGTGAAGGGAAAAGAGGTTCCTCTGGAATGGACTGAGACATCTGGGGGACTCTTTAATGGTGGCACGACCCTGGAGTTCCTCTCGCCATTCCTGTTGAGAGGGCCTCCTCTTGAGATGCGACGGGAACGCCGGGAACTCTTTCCCGAAGAAGCAGGGAAAGGATCCCTCATCTCGAGCTACGAGGCGGAAACGGGGCTCCTCTGGATGTGGGCGGGACCCTCGTGATTCATCTCGAGTGGAGACGGGTATGTCGGGGAACTTCTTGATTTGCACCAAGGGTGTGAAGGAGCCTTTCGAAGTTCCAGAGGTGAGGTGTGATCAGCCTCGAGACGCCTCAGCGGAAATGGGCCTCATCTCGCCTGGAGGGGAGAACCTCCTGGATTTTCTCGAGTTGCGGCAGGTCTTCTCGAGTTATGACGGGGACCTCAGGGACCCGCTCTGGTGGCCTCAGGAAAGGCCAGTACCCATGCGAGTTGCTAGGGGTTATCTCGGGATTCCTCTCCCGTCCGTGCCGGGGCTTAAGACCTTGTGTGGAGTCGGGGCCGGAACCTGAGGATTCCTCTCCAGTGTTTCGATGGATCTTGGGGTGCTTCTGAGTCTCCCCAGGGGAGTCAGGCCTCGTCTCGAGTGGGGGCATGCAAGTGCGCTTTCCTCCCAAGCTGCAGCAGTAGTGTCACGCTTCCTGTGACGTGGATGAAGGGATCTGAGGCTTTCCCTCGAGGCTGTCCCTCGAGGCTTTCCCACGAGGCTTTCCCACAGGGCTGTGCCACGTGCCCCCTTTTTGGGAGTCGATCCTCGGCGTGAAAGACGAGCCGATGAAGGGAAAAGAGTTTCCTCAGGAATGGACTGAGACATCTGGGGGACTCTTGGAATGGTGGCACGACCCTGGAGTTCCTCTCGCCGTTCCTGTTGAGAGGGCCTCCTCTTGAGATGCGACGGGAACGCCGGGAACTCTTTCCCGACGAAGCAGGGAAAGGATCCCTCATCTCGAGCTACGAGGCGGAAACGGGGCTCCTCTGGATGTGGGCGGGACCCTCGTGATTCCTCTCGAGTGGAGACGGCTAGGTCGGGGAACTTCTTGATTTGCACCAAGGGTGTGAAGGACCCTTTCGAAGTTCCAGAGGGGAGGTGTGATCAGCCTCGAGACGCCTCAGCGGAAATGGGCCTCATCTCGCCTGGAGGGGAGAACCTCCTGGATTTTCTCGAGTTGCGGCAGGTCTTCTCGAGTTACGACGGGGACCACAGGGACCCGCTCTGGTGGCCTCAGGAAAGGCCAGTCCCCATGCGAGTTGCTAGGGGACGTCTCGGGATTCCTCTCCCGTCCATGCCGGGGCTTAAGACCTTGTGTGGTGTCGGGGCCGGAACCTTAGGATTCCTCTCCAGTGTTGCCATTGATCTTGGGGTTCTTCTGAGTCTCCCCAGGGGAGTCAGGCCTCGTCTCGAGTGGGGGCATGCACGTGCGCTTTCCTCCCGAGCTGCAGCAGTAGTGTCACGCTTCCTGTCACGTGGATCAAGGGATCTGTGGCTTTCCCTCGAGGCTGTCCCTCGAGGCTTTCCCACAAGGCTTTCCCACAGGGCTGTGCCACGTGCCACCTTGGTGTGAGTCGATCCTCGGCGTGAAAGACGAGCCGGTGAAGGGAAAAGAGGTTCCTCTGGAATGGACTGAGACATCTGGGGGACTCTTGGAATGGTGGCACGACCCTGGAGTTCCTCTCGCCGTTCCTGTTGAGAGGGCCTCCTCTTGAGATGCGACGGGAACGCCGGGAACTCTTTCCCGACGAAGCAGGGAAAGGATCCCTCATCTCGAGCTACGAGGCGGAAACGGGGCTCCTCTGGATGTGGGCGGGACCCTCGTGTTTCCTCTCGAGTGGAGACGGGTATGTCGGGGAACTTCTTGATTTGCACCAAGGGTGTGTAGGACCCTTTCTAAGTTCCAGAGGTGAGGTGTGATCAGTCTCGAGACGCCTCAGCGGAAATGGGCCTCATCTCGCCTGGAGGGGAGAACCTCCTGGATTTTCTCGAGTTGCGGCAGGTCTTCTCGAGTTACGACGGGGACCTCTGGGACCCGCTCTGGTGGCCTCAGGAAAGGCCAAGTCCCCATGCGAGTTGCTAGGGGACCTCTCGGGATTTCTCTCCCGTCCATGCCGGGACCTCAGTCCTTGTGTGGAGTCGGGGCCGGAACCTGAGGATTCCTCTCCAGTGTTTCCATGGATCTTGGGGTGCTTCTGAGTCTCCCCAGGGGAGTCAGGCCTCGTCTCGAGTGGGGGCATGCAAGTGCGCTTTTCTCCCAAGCTGCAGCAGTAGTGTCACGCTTCCTGTGACGTGGATGAAGGGATCTGAGGCTTTCCCTCGAGGCTGTCCCTCGAGGCTTTCCCACGAGGCTTTCCCACAGGGCTGTGCCACGTGCCCCCTTTTTGGGAGTCGATCCTCGGCGTGAAAGATGAGCCGATGAAGGGAAAAGAGTTTCCTCAGGAATGGACTGAGACATCTGGGGGACTCTTGGAATGGTGGCACGACCCTGGAGTTCCTCTCGCCGTTCCTGTTGAGAGGGCCTCCTCTTGAGATGCGACGGGAACGCCAGGAACTCTTTCCCGACGAAGCAGGGAAAGGATCCCTCATCTCGAGCTACGAGGCGGAAACGGGGCTCCTCTGGATGTGGGCGGGACCCTCGTGATTCCTCTCGAGTGGAGACGGCTAGGTCGGGGAACTTCTTGATTTGCACCAAGGGTGTGAAGGACCCTTTCGAAGTTCCAGAGGTGAGGTGTGATCAGCCCCGAGACGCCTCAGTGGAAATGGGCCTCATCTCGCCTGGAGGGGAGAACCTCCTGGATTTTCTCGAGTTGCAGCTGGTCTTCTCGAGTTACGACGGGGACCTCAGGGACCCGCTCTGGTGTCCTCAGGAAAGGCCAGTCCCCATGCGAGTTGCTAGGGGCCATCTCGGGATCCCTCTACCGTCCATGCCGGGACTTAAGACCTTGTGTGTGTCGGGGCCGGAACCTGAGGATTCCTCTCCAGTGTTGCCATGGATCTTGGGGTGCTTCTCAGTCTCCCCAGGGGAGTCAGGCATCGTCTCGAGTGGGGGCATGCAAGTGCACTTTCCTCCTGAGCTGCAGCAGTAGTGTCACGCTTCCTGTCACGTGGATCAAGGGATCTGTGGCTTTCCCTCGAGGCTGTCCCTCGAGGCTTTCCCACGAGGCTTTCCCACAGGGTGTGCCACGTGCCACCTTGTTGGGAGTCGATCCTCGGCGTGAAAGACGAGCCGGTGAAGGGAAAAGAGGTTCCTCTGGAATGGACTGAGACATCTGGGGGACTCTTGGAATGGTGGCACGACCCTGGAGTTCCTCTCGCCGTTCCTGTTGAGAGTGCCTCCTCTTGAGATGCGACGGGAACGCCGGGAACTCTTTCCCGACGAAGCAGGGAAAGGATCCCTCATCTCGAGCTACGAGGCGGAAACGGGGCTCCTCTGCATGTGGGCGGGACCCTCGTGATTCCTCTCGAGTGGAGACGGGTATGTCGGGGAACTTCTTGATTTGCACCAAGGGTGTGAAGGACCCTTTCGAAGTTCCAGAGGTGAGGTGTGATCAGCCTCGAGACGCCTCAGCGGTAATGGGCCTCATCTCGCCTGGAGGGGAGAACCTCCTGGATTTTCTCGAGTTGCGGCAGGTCTTCTCGAGTTACGTCGGGGACCTCAGGGACCCGCTCTGGTATCCTCAGGAAAGGCCAGTCCCCATGCGAGTTGCTAGGGGCCATCTCGGGATTCCTCTCCTGTCCATGCCGGGGCTTAAGACCTTGTGTGGAGTCGGGGCCGGAACCTGAGGATTCCTCTCCAGTGTTGCCATGGATCTTGGGGTGCTTCTGAGTCTCCCCAGGGGAGTCAGGCCTCGTCTCGAGTGGGGGCATGCACGTGCGCTTTCCTCCCGAGCTGCAGCAGTAGTGTCACGCTTCCTGTCACGTGGATCAAGGGATCTGTGGCTTTCCCTCGAGGCTTTCCCACGAGGCTTTCCCACAGGGCTGTGCCACGTGCCACCTTGGTGGGAGTCGATCCTCGGCGTGAAAGACGAGCCGGTGAAGGGAAAAGAGGTTCCTCTGGAATGGACTGAGACATCTGGGGGACTCTTGGAATGGTGGCAGGACCCTGGAGTTCCGCTCGCTGTTCCTGTTGAGAGGGCCTCCTCTTGAGATGCGACGGGAACGCCGGGAACTCTTTCCCGACGAAGCAGGGAAAGGATCCCTCATCTCGAGCTACGAGGCGGAAACGGGGCTCCTTTGGATGTGGGCGGGACCCTCGTGTTTCCTCTCGAGTGGAGACGGGTATGTCGGGGAACTTCTTGATTTGCACCAAGGGTGTGAAGGACCCTTGGGAAGTTCCAGAGGTGAGGTGTGATCAGCCTCGAGACGCCTCAGCGGAAATGGGCCTCATCTCGCCTGGAGGGGAGAACCTCCTGGATTTTCTCGAGTTGCGGCAGGTCTTCTCCAGTTACGACGGAGACCTCAGGGACCCGCTCTGGTGGCCTCAGGAAAGGCCAGTCCCCATGCGAGTTGCTAGGGGTTATCTCGGGATTCCTCTCCCGTCCGTGCCGGGGCTTAAGACCTTGTGTGGAGTCGGGGCCGGAACCTGAGGATTCCTCTCCAGTGTTGCCATGGATCTTGGGGTGCTTCTGAGTCTCCCCAGGGTAGTCAGGCCTCGTCTCGAGTGGGGGCATGCACGTGCGCTTTCCTCCCGAGCTGCAGCAGTAGTGTCACGCTTCCTGTCACGTGGATCAAGGGATCTGTGGTTTTCTCTCGAGGCTGTCCCTCGAGGCTTTCCCACGAGGCTTTCCCACAGGGCTGTGCCACGTGCCACCTTGGTGTGAGTCGATCCTCGGCGTGAAAGACGAGCCGGTGAAGGGAAAAGAGGTTCCTCTGGAATGGACTGAGACATCTGGGGGACTCTTGGAATGGTGGCAGGACCCTGGAGTTCCTCTCGCCGTTCCTGTTGAGAGGGCCTCCTCTTGAGATGCGACGGGAATGCCGGGAACTCTTTCCCGACGAAGCAGGGAAAGGATCCCTCATCTCGAGCTACGAGGCAGAAACGGGGCTCCTCTTGATATTGGTGGGACCCTCGTGATTCCTCTCGAGTGGAGACGGGTATGTCGGGGAACTTCTTGATTTGCACCAAGGGTGTGAAGGAGCCTTTCGAAGTTCCAGAGGTGAGGTATGATCAGCCTCGAGACGCCTCAGCGGAAATGGGCCTCATCTCGCCTGGAGGGGAGAACCTCCTGGATTTTCTCGAGTTGCGGCAGGTCTTCTCGTGTTACGACGGGGACCTCAGGGACCCGCTCTGGTGGCCTCAGGAAAGGCCAGTCCCCATGCGAGTTGCTAGGGGGCCTCTCGGGATTTCTCTCCGGTCCATGTCGGGGCCTCAGTCCTTGTGTGGAGTCGGGGCCGCAACCTGAGGATTCCTCTCCAGTGTTGCCATGGATCTTGGGGTGCTTCTGAGTCTCCCCAGGGGAGTCAGGCCTCGTCTCGAGTGGGGGCATGCACGTGCGCTTTCCTACCGATCTGCAGCAGTAGTGTCACGCTTCCTGTCACGTGGATCAAGGGATCTGTGGTTTCCCTCGAGGATTTCCCTCGAGGCTTTCCCACGATGCTTCCCACAGGGCTGTGCCACGTGCCACCTTGGTGTGAGTCGATCCTCGGCGTGAAAGACGAGCCGGTGTAGGGAAAAGAGGTTCCTCTGGAATGGACTGAGACATCTGGGGGACTCTTGGAATGGTGGCACGACCCTGCAGTTCCTCTCGCTGTTCCTGTTAGAGGGCCTCCTCTTGAGATGCGACGGGAACGCCGGGAACTCTTTCCCGACGAAGCAGGGAAAGGTTCCCTCATCTCGAGCTACGAGGCGGAAACGGGGCTCCTCTGGATGTGGGCGGGACCCTCGTGATTCCTCTCGAGTGGAGACGGGTATGTCGGGGATCTTCTTGATTTGCACCAAGGGTGTGAAGGACACTTTCGAAGTTCCAGAGGTGAGGTGTGATCAGCCTCGAGACGCCTCAGCGGAAATGGGCCTCATCTCGCCTGGAGGGGAGAACCTCCTGGATTTTCTCGAATTGCGGCAGGTCTTCTCCAGTTATGACGGGGACCTCATGGACCCGCTCTGGTGGCCTCAGGAAAGGCCAGTCCCCATGCGAGTTGCTAGGGGACATCTTGGGATTTCTCTCCCGTCCATGCCGGGGCCTCAGTCCTTGTGTGGGGTCGGGCCGGAACCTGAGGATTCCTCTCCAGTGTTGCCATGGATCTTGGGGTGCTTCTGAGTCTCCCCAGGGGAGTCAGGCCTCGTCTCGAGTGGGGGCATGCACGTGCGCTTTCCTCCCGAGCTGCAGCATTAGTGTCACCCTTCCTGTCACGTGGATCAAGGGATCTGTGGCTTTCCCTCGAGGCTGTCCCTCGAGCCTTTCCCACGAGGCCTACCCACAGGGCTGTGCCACGTGCCACCTTGGTGTGAGTCGATCCTCGGCGTGAAAGACGAGCCGGTGAAGGGAAAAGAGGTTCCTCTGGAATGGACTGAGACATCTGGGGGACTCTTGGAATGGTGGCACGACCCTGGAGTTCCTCTCGCCGTTCCTGTTGAGAGGGCCTCCTCTTGAGATGCGACGGGAACGCCGGGAACTCTTTCCCGACGAATCAGGGAAAGGATCCCTCATCTCGAGCTACGAGGCCGAAACGGGGCTCCTCTGGATGTGGGCGGGACCCTCTTGTTTCCTCTCGAGTGGAGACGGGTATGTCGGGGAACTTCTTGATTTGCACCAAGGGTGTGAAGTACCCTTTCGAAGTTCCAGAGGTGAGGTGTGATCAGCCTCGAGACGCCTCAGCGGAAATGGGCCTCATCTCGCCTGGAGGGGAGAACCTCCTGGATTTTCTCGAGTTGCGGCAGGTCTTCTCGAGTTACGACGGGGACCTCAGGGACCCGCTTTGGTGGCCTCAGGAAAGGCCAGTCCCCATGCGAGGTGCTAGGGGACCTCTCGGGATTCCTCTCCCGTCCATGCCGCGGCCTCAGTCCTTGTGTGGAGTCGGGGCCGCAACCTGAGGATTCCTCTCCAGTGTTGCCATGGATCTTGTGGTGATTCTGAGTCTCCCCAGGGGAGTCAGGCATCGTCTCGTGTGGGGGCATGCACGTGCGCTTTCCTCCCGAGCTGCAGCTGTAGTGTCACGCTTCCTGTCACGTGGATCAAGGGATCTGTGGTTCCCTCGAGGCTTTCGCTCGAGGCTTTCCCACGAGGCTTTCCCACAGGGCTGTGCCACGTGCCACCTTGGTGGGAGTCGATCCTCGGCATGAAAGACGAGCCGGTGAAGGGAAAAGAGGTTCCTCTTGAATGGACTGAGGCATCTGGCGGACCCTTGGAATGGTGGCACGACCCTGGAGTTCCTCTCGCCGTTCCTGTTGAGAGGGCCTCCTCTTGAGATGCGACGGGATTTCCGGAAACTCTTTCCCGACGAAGCAGGGAAAGGATCCCTCATCTCGAGCTACGAGGCGGAAACGGGGCTCCTCTGGATGTGGGCGGGACCCTCGTGTTTCCTCTCGAGTGGAGACGCGTATGTCGGGGAACTTCTTGATTTGCACCAAGGGTGTGAAGGACCCTTTCGAAGTTCCAGAGGTGAGGTGTGATCAGCCTCGAGACGCCTCAGCGGAAATGGGCCTCATCTCGCCTGGAGGGGAGAACCTCCTGGATTTTCTCGAGTTGCGGCAGGTCTTCTCGAGTTACGACGGGGACCTCAGGGACCCGCTCTGGTGGCCTCAGGAAAGGCCAGTCCCCATGCGAGTTTCTAGGGGACCTCTCGGGATTCCTCTCCCGTCCATGCCGGGGCCTCAGTCCTTGTGTGGAGTCGGGGCCAGATCCTGAGGATTCCTCTCCAGTGTTGCCATGGATCTTGGGGTGCTTCTGAGTCTCCCCAGGGGAGTCAGGCCTCGTCTCGAGTGGGGGCATGCACGTGCGCTTTCCTCCCGAGCTGCAGCAGTAGTGTCACGCTTCCTGTCACGTGGATCAAGGGATCTGTGGCTTTCCCTCGAGGCTGTCCCTCGAGGCTTTCCCACGAGGCTTTCCCACAGGGCTGTGCCACGTGCCACCTTGGTGTGAGTCGATCCTCGGCGTGAAAGACGAGCCGGTGAAGGGAAAAGAGGTTCCTCTGGAATGGACTGAGACATCTGGGGGACTCTTGGAATGGTGGCACGACCCTGGAGTTCCTCTCGCCGTTCCTGTTGAGAGGGCCTCCTCTTGAGATGCGACGGGAACGCCGGGAACTCTTTCCCGACGAAGCAGGGAAAGGATCCCTCATCTCGAGCTACGAGGCGGAAACGGGGCTCCTCTGGATGTGGGCGGGACCCACGTGATTCCCCTCGAGTGGAGACGGGTATGTCGGGGAACTTCTTGATTTGCACCAAGGGTGTGAAGGAGCCTTTCGAAGTTCCAGAGGTGAGGTGTGATCAGCCTCGAGACGCCTCAGCGGAAATGGGCCTCATCTCGCCTGGAGGGGAGAACCTCCTGGATTTTCTCGAGTTGCGGCAGGTCTTCTCGAGTTATGACGGTGACCTCAGGGACCCGCTCTGATGGCCTCAGGAAAGGCCAGTCCCCATGCGAGTTTCTAGGGGACCTCTCAGGATTCCTCTCCCGTCCATGCCGGGGCCTCAGTCCTTGTGTGGAGTCGGGGCCAGAACCTGAGGATTCCTCTCCAGTGTTGCCATGGATCTTGGGTTGCTTCTGAGTCTCCCCAGGGGAGTCAGGCCTCGTCTCGAGTGGGGGCATGCACGTGCGCTTTCCTCCCGAGCTGCAGCAGTAGTGTTACGCTTCCTGTCACGTGGATCAAGGGATCTGTGGCTTTCCCTCGAGGCTATCCCTCGAGGCTTTCCCACGAGGCTTTCCCACAGGGCTGTGCCACGTGCCACCTTGGTGTGAGTCGATCCTCGGCGTGAAAGACGAGCCAGTGAAGGGAAAAGAGGTTCCTCTGGAATGGACTGAGACATCTGGGGGACTCTTGGAATGGTGGCACGACCCTGGAGTTCCTCTCGCCGTTCCTGTTGAGAGGGCCTCCTCTTGAGATGCGATGGGAACGCCGGGAACTCTTTCCCGACGAAGCAGGGAAAGGATCCCTCATCTCGAGCTACGAGGCAGAAACGGGGCTCCTCTGGATGTGGGCGGGACCCTCGTGATTCCTCTCGAGTGGAGACGGGTATGTCGGGGAACTTCTTGATTTGCACCAAGGGTGTGAAGGACCCTTTCGAAGTTCCAGAGGTGAGGTGTGATCAGCCTCGAGACGCCTCAGCGGAAATGGGCCTCATCTCGCCTGGAGGGGAGAACCTCCTGGATTTTCTCGAGTTGCGGCAGGTCTTCTCGAGTTACGACGGGGACCTCAGGGACCCGCTCTGGTGGCCTCAGGAAAGGCCAGTCCCCATGCGAGTTGCTAGGGGGCCTCTCGGGATTCCTCTCCCGTCCATGCCGGGGCCTCAGTCCTTGTGTGGAGTCGGGGCCGGAACCTGAGGATTCCTCTCCAGTGTTGCCATGGATCTTGGGGTGCTTCTGAGTCTCCCCAGGGGAGTCAGGCCTCGTCTCGAGTGGGGGCATGCACCTGCGCTTTCCTCCCGAGCTGCAGCAGTAGTGTCACGCTTCCTGTCACGTGGATCAAGGGATCTGTGGCTTTCCCTCGAGGCTGTCCCTCGAGGCTTTCCCACGAGGCTTTCCCACAGGGCTGTGCCACGTGCCACCTTGGTGTGAGTCGATCCTCGGCGTGAAAGACGAGCCGGTGAAGTGAAAAGAGGTTCCTCTGGAATGGACTGAGACATCTGGGGGCCTCTTGGAATGGTGGCACGACCCTGGAGTTCCTCTCGCCGTTCCTGTTGAGAGGGCCTCCTCTTGAGATGCGACGGGAACGCCGGGAACTCTTTCCCGACGAAGCAGGGAAAGGATCCCTCATCTCGAACTACGAGGCGGAAACGGGGCTTCTCTGGATGTGGGCGGGACCCTCGTGATTCCCCTCGAGTGGAGACGGGCATGTCGGAGAACTTCTTGATTTGCACCAAGGGTGTGAAGGACCCTTTCGAAGTTCCAGAGGTGAGGTGTGATCAGCCTCGAGACGCCTCAGCCGAAATGGGCCTCATCTCGCCTGGAGGGTAGAACCTCCTGGATTTTCTCGAGTTGCGGCAGGTCTTTTCGAGTTACGACGGGGACCTCAGGGACCCGCTCTGGTGGCCTCAGGAAAGGCCAGTCCCCATGCGAGTTGCTAGGGGACCTCTCGGGATTCCTCTCCCGTCCATGCCGGGGCCTCAGTCCTTGTGTGGAGTCGGGGCCGGAACCTGAGGATTCCTCTCCAGTGTTGCCATGGATCTTGGGGTGCTTCTGAGTCTCCCCAGGGGAGTCAGGCCTCGTCTCGAGTGGGGGCATGCACGTGCGCTTTCCTCCCGAGCTGCAGCAGTAGTGTCACGCTTCCTGTCACGTGGATCAAGGGATCTGTGGCTTTCCCTCGAGGCTGTCCCTCGAGGCTTTCCCACGAGGCTTTCCCACAGGGCTGTGCCACGTGCCACCTTGGTGTGAGTCGATCCTCGGCGTGAAAGACGAGCCGGTGAAGGGAAAAGAGGTTCCTCTGGAATGGACTGAGACATCTGGGGGACTCTTGGAATGGTGACACGACCCTGGAGTTCCTCTCGCCGTTCCTGTTGAGAGGGCCTCCTCTTGAGATGCGACGGGAACGCCGGGAACTCTTTCCCGACGAAGCAGGGAAAGGATCCCTCATTTCGAGCTACGAGGCAGAAACGGGGCTTCTCTGGATGTGGGCGGGACCCTCGTGATTCCTCTCGAGTGGAGACGGGTATGTCGGGGAACTTCTTGATTTGCACCAAGGGTGTGAAGGACCCTTTCGAAGTTCCAGAGGTGAGGTGTGATCAGCCTCGAGACGCCTCAGCGGAAATGGGCCTCATCTCGCCTGGAGGGGAGAACCTCCTGGATTTTCTCGAGTTGCGGCAGGTCTTCTCGAGTTACGACGGGGACCTCAGGGACCCGCTCTGGTGGCCTCAGGAAAGGCCAGTCCCCATGCGAGTTGCTAGGGGGCCTCTCGGGATTCCTCTCCCGTCCATGCCGGGGCCTCAGTCCTTGTGTGGAGTCGGGGCCGGAACCTGAGGATTCCTCTCCAGTGTTGCCATGGATCTTGGGGTGCTTCTGAGTCTCCCCAGGGGAGTCAGGCCTCGTCTCGAGTGGGGGCATGCACCTGCGCTTTCCTCCCGAGCTGCAGCAGTAGTGTCACGCTTCCTGTCACGTGGATCAAGGGATCTGTGGCTTTCCCTCGAGGCTGTCCCTCGAGGCTTTCCCACGAGGCTTTCCCACAGGGCTGTGCCACGTGCCACCTTGGTGTGAGTCGATCCTCGGCGTGAAAGACGAGCCGGTGAAGTGAAAAGAGGTTCCTCTGGAATGGACTGAGACATCTGGGGGCCTCTTGGAATGGTGGCACGACCCTGGAGTTCCTCTCGCCGTTCCTGTTGAGAGGGCCTCCTCTTGAGATGCGACGGGAACGCCGGGAACTCTTTCCCGACGAAGCAGGGAAAGGATCCCTCATCTCGAGCTACGAGGCGGAAACGGGGCTTCTCTGGATGTGGGCGGGACCCTCGTGATTCCCCTCGAGTGGAGACGGGCATGTCGGAGAACTTCTTGATTTGCACCAAGGGTGTGAAGGACCCTTTCGAAGTTCCAGAGGTGAGGTGTGATCAGCCTCGAGACGCCTCAGCCGAAATGGGCCTCATCTCGCCTGGAGGGTAGAACCTCCTGGATTTTCTCGAGTTGCGGCAGGTCTTTTCGAGTTACGACGGGGACCTCAGGGACCCGCTCTGGTGGCCTCAGGAAAGGCCAGTCCCCATGCGAGTTGCTAGGGGACCTCTCGGGATTCCTCTCCCGTCCATGACGGGGCCTCAGTCCTTGTGTGGAGTCGGGGCCGGAACCTGAGGATTCCTCTCCAGTGTTGCCATGGATCTTGGGGTGCTTCTGAGTCTCCCCAGGGGAGTCAGGCCTCGTCTCGAGTGGGGGCATGCACGTGCGCTTTCCTCCCGAGCTGCAGCAGTAGTGTCACGCTTCCTGTCACGTGGATCAAGGGATCTGTGGCTTTCCCTCGAGGCTGTCCCTCGAGGCTTTCCCACGAGGCTTTCCCACAGGGCTGTGCCACGTGCCACCTTGGTGTGAGTCGATCCTCGGCGTGAAAGACGAGCCGGTGAAGGGAAAAGAGGTTCCTCTGGAATGGACTGAGACATCTGGGGGACTCTTGGAATGGTGACACGACCCTGGAGTTCCTCTCGCCGTTCCTGTTGAGAGGGCCTCCTCTTGAGATGCGACGGGAACGCCGGGAACTCTTTCCCGACGAAGCAGGGAAAGGATCCCTCATTTCGAGCTACGAGGCAGAAACGGGGCTCCTCTGGATGTGGGCGGGACCCTCGTGATTCCTCTCGAGTGGAGACGGGTATGTCGGGGAACTTCTTGATTTGCACCAAGGGTGTGAAGGACCCTTTCGAAGTTCCAGAGGTGAGGTGTGATCAGCCTCGAGACGCCTCAGCGGAAATGGGCCTCATCTCGCCTGGAGGGGAGAACCTCCTGGATTTTCTCGAGTTGCGGCAGGTCTTCTCGAGTTACGACGGGGACCTCAGGGACCCGCTCTGGTGGCCTCAGGAAAGGCCAGTCCCCATGCGAGTTGCTAGGGGGCCTCTCGGGATTCCTCTCCCGTCCATGCCGGGGCCTCAGTCCTTGTGTGGAGTCGGGGCCGGAACCTGAGGATTCCTCTCCAGTGTTGCCATGGATCTTGGGGTGCTTCTGAGTCTCCCCAGGGGAGTCAGGCCTCGTCTCGAGTGGGGGCATGCACGTGCGCTTTCCTCCCGAGCTGCAGCAGTAGTGTCACGCTTCCTGTCACGTGGATCAAGGGATCTGTGGCTTTCCCTCGAGGCTGTCCCTCGAGGCTTTCCCACGAGGCTTTCCCACAGGGCTGTGCCACGTGCCACCTTGGTGTGAGTCGATCCTCGGCGTGAAAGACGAGCCGGTGAAGGGAAAAGAGGTTCCTCTGGAATGGACTGAGACATCTGGGGGACTCTTGGAATGGTGGCACGACCCTGGAGTTCCTCTCGCCGTTCCTGTTGAGAGGGCCTCCTCTTGAGATGCGACGGGAACGCCGGGAACTCTTTCCCGACGAAGCAGTGAAAGGATCCCTCATCTCGAGCTACGAGGCGGAAACGGGGCTTCTCTGGATGTGGGCGGGACCCTCGTGATTCCCCTCGAGTGGAGACGGGTATGTCGGAGAACTTCTTGATTTGCACCAAGGGTGTGAAGGAGCCTTTCGAAGTTCCAGAGGTGAGGTGTGATCAGCCTCGAGACGCCTCAGCCGAAATGGGCCTCATCTCGCCTGGAGGGTAGAACCTCCTGGATTTTCTCGAGTTGCGGCAGGTCTTTTCGATTTACGACGGGGACCTCAGGGACCCGCTCTGGTGGCCTCAGGAAAGGCCAGTCCCCATGCGAGTTGCCAGGGGACCTCTCGGGATTCCTCTCCCGTCCATGCCGGGGCCTCAGTCCTTGTGTGGAGTCGGGGCCGGAACCTGAGGATTCCTCTCCAGTGTTGCCATGGATCTTGGGGTGCTTCTGAGTCTCCCCAGGGGAGTCAGGCCTCGTCTCGAGTGGGGGCATGCACGTGCGCTTTCCTCCCGAGCTGCAGCAGTAGTGTCACGCTTCCTGTCACGTGGATCAAGGGATCTGTGGCTTTCCCTCGAGGCTGTCCCTCGAAGCTTTCCCACGAGGCTTTCCCACAGGGCTGTGCCACGTGCCACCTTGGTGTGAGTCGATCCTCGGCGTGAAAGACGAGCCGGTGAAGGGAAAAGAGGTTCCTCTGGAATGGACTGAGACATCTGGGGGACTCTTGGAATGGTGGCACGACCCTGGAGTTCCTCTCGCCGTTCCTGTTGAGAGGGCCTCCTCTTGAGATGCGACGGGAACGCCGGGAACTCTTTCCCGACGAAGCAGGGAAAGGATCCCTCATCTCGAGCTACGAGGCGGAAACGGGGATCCTCTGGATGTGGGCGGGACCCACGTGATTCCCCTCGAGTGGAGACGGGTATGTCGGGGAACTTCTTGATTTGCACCAAGGGTGTGAAGGAGCCTTTCGAAGTTCCAGAGGTGAGGTGTGATCAGCCTCGAGACGCCTCAGCGGAAATGGGCCTCATCTCGCCTGGAGGGGAGAACCTCCTGGATTTTCTAGAGTTGCGGCAGGTCTTCTCGAGTTACGACAGGGACCTCAGGGACCCGCTCTTGTGGCCTCAGGAAAGGCCAGACCCCATGCGAGTTGCTAGGGGGCCTCTCGGGATTCCTCTCCCGTCCATGCCGGGGCCTCAGTCCTTGTGTGGAGTCGGGGCCGGAACCTGAGGATTCCTCTCCAGTGTTGCCATGGATCTTGGGGTGCTTCTGAGTCTCCCCAGGGGAGTCAGGCCTCGTCTCGAGTGGGGGCATGCACGTGCGCTTTCCTCCCGTGCTGCAGCAGTAGTGTCACGCTTCCTGTCACGTGGATCAAGGGATCTGTGGCTTTCCCTCGAGGCTGTCCCTCGAGGCTTTCCCACGAGGCTTTCCCACAGGGCTGTGCCACGTGCCACCTTGGTGTGAGTCGATCCTCGGCGTGAAAGACAAGCCGGTGAAGTGAAAAGAGGTTCCTCTGGAATGGACTGAGACATCTGGGGGACTCTTGGAATGGTGGCACGACCCTGGAGTTCCTCTCGCCGTTCCTGTTGAGAGGGCCTCCTCTTGAGATGCGACGGGAACGCCGGGAACTCTTTCCCGACGAAGCAGGGAAAGGATCCCTCATCTCGAGCTACGAGGCGGAAACGGGGCTTCTCTGGATGTGGGCGGGACCCTCGTGATTCCCCTCGAGTGGAGACGGGTATGTCGGAGAACTTCTTGATTTGCACCAAGGGTGTGAAGGACCCTTTCGAAGTTCCAGAGGTGAGGAGTGATCAGCCTCGAGACGCCTCAGCCGAAATGGGACTCATCTCGCCTGGAGGGTAGAACCTCCTGGATTTTCTCGAGTTGCGGCAGGTCTTTTCGAGTTACGACGGGGACCTAAGGGACCCGCTCTGGTGGCCTCAGGAAAGGCCAGTCCCCATGCGAGTTGCTAGGGGACCTCTCGGGATTCCTCTCCCGTCCATGCCGGGGCCTCAGTTCTTGTGTGGAGTCGGGGCCGGAACCTGAGGATTCCTCTCCAGTGTTGCCATGGATCTTGGGGTGCTTCTGAGTCTCCCCAGGGGAGTCAGGCCTCGTCTCGAGTGGGGGCATGCACGTGCGCTTTCCTCCCGAGCTGCAGCAGTAGTGTCACGCTTCCTGTCACGTGGATCAAGGGATCTGTGGCTTTCCCTCGAGGCTGTCCCTCGAGGCTTTCCCACGAGGCTTTCCCACAGGGCTGTGCCACGTGCCACCTTGGTGTGAGTCGATCCTCGGCGTGAAAGACGAGCCGGTGAAGGGAAAAGAGGTTCCTCTGGAATGGACTGAGACATCTGGGGGACTCTTGGAATGGTGGCACGACCCTGGAGTTCCTCTCGCCGTTCCTGTTGAGAGGGCCTCCTCTTGAGATGCGACGGGAACGCCGGGAACTCTTTCCCGACGAAGCAGGGAATGGATCCCTCATCTCGAGCTACGAGGCGGAAACGGGGCTCCTCTGGATGTGGGCGGGACCCTCGTGATTCCCCTCGAGTGGAGACGGGCATGTCGGAGAACTTCTTGATTTGCACCAAGGGTGTGAAGGACCCTTTCGAAGTTCCAGAGGTGAGGTGTGATCAGCCTCGAGACGCCTCAGCCGAAATGGGCCTCATCTCGCCTGGAGGGTAGAACCTCCTGGATTTTCTCGAGTTGCGGCAGGTCTTTTCGAGTTACGACGGGGACCTCAGGGACCCGCTCTGGTGGCCTCAGGAAAGGCCAGTCCCCATGCGAGTTGCTAGGGGACCTCTCGGGATTCCTCTCCCGTCCATGACGGGGCCTCAGTCCTTGTGTGGAGTCGGGGCCGGAACCTGAGGATTCCTCTCCAGTGTTGCCATGGATCTTGGGGTGCTTCTGAGTCTCCCCAGGGGAGTCAGGCCTCGTCTCGAGTGGGGGCATGCACGTGCGCTTTCCTCCCGAGCTGCAGCAGTAGTGTCACGCTTCCTGTCACGTGGATCAAGGGATCTGTGGCTTTCCCTCGAGGCTGTCCCTCGAGGCTTTCCCACGAGGCTTTCCCACAGGGCTGTGCCACGTGCCACCTTGGTGTGAGTCGATCCTCGGCGTGAAAGACGAGCCGGTGAAGGGAAAAGAGGTTCCTCTGGAATGGACTGAGACATCTGGGGGACTCTTGGAATGGTGACACGACCCTGGAGTTCCTCTCGCCGTTCCTGTTGAGAGGGCCTCCTCTTGAGATGCGACGGGAACGCCGGGAACTCTTTCCCGACGAAGCAGGGAAAGGATCCCTCATTTCGAGCTACGAGGCAGAAACGGGGCTCCTCTGGATGTGGGCGGGACCCTCGTGATTCCTCTCGAGTGGAGACGGGTATGTCGGGGAACTTCTTGATTTGCACCAAGGGTGTGAAGGACCCTTTCGAAGTTCCAGAGGTGAGGTGTGATCAGCCTCGAGACGCCTCAGCGGAAATGGGCCTCATCTCGCCTGGAGGGGAGAACCTCCTGGATTTTCTCGAGTTGCGGCAGGTCTTCTCGAGTTACGACGGGGACCTCAGGGACCCGCTCTGGTGGCCTCAGGAAAGGCCAGTCCCCATGCGAGTTGCTAGGGGGCCTCTCGGGATTCCTCTCCCGTCCATGCCGGGGCCTCAGTCCTTGTGTGGAGTCGGGGCCGGAACCTGAGGATTCCTCTCCAGTGTTGCCATGGATCTTGGGGTGCTTCTGAGTCTCCCCAGGGGAGTCAGGCCTCGTCTCGAGTGGGGGCATGCACGTGCGCTTTCCTCCCGAGCTGCAGCAGTAGTGTCACGCTTCCTGTCACGTGGATCAAGGGATCTGTGGCTTTCCCTCGAGGCTGTCCCTCGAGGCTTTCCCACGAGGCTTTCCCACAGGGCTGTGCCACGTGCCACCTTGGTGTGAGTCGATCCTCGGCGTGAAAGACGAGCCGGTGAAGGGAAAAGAGGTTCCTCTGGAATGGACTGAGACATCTGGGGGACTCTTGGAATGGTGGCACGACCCTGGAGTTCCTCTCGCCGTTCCTGTTGAGAGGGCCTCCTCTTGAGATGCGACGGGAACGCCGGGAACTCTTTCCCGACGAAGCAGTGAAAGGATCCCTCATCTCGAGCTACGAGGCGGAAACGGGGCTTCTCTGGATGTGGGCGGGACCCTCGTGATTCCCCTCGAGTGGAGACGGGTATGTCGGAGAACTTCTTGATTTGCACCAAGGGTGTGAAGGACCCTTTCGAAGTTCCAGAGGTGAGGTGTGATCAGCCTCGAGACGCCTCAGCCGAAATGGGCCTCATCTCGCCTGGAGGGTAGAACCTCCTGGATTTTCTCGAGTTGCGGCAGGTCTTTTCGATTTACGACGGGGACCTCAGGGACCCGCTCTGGTGGCCTCAGGAAAGGCCAGTCCCCATGCGAGTTGCTAGGGGACCTCTCGGGATTCCTCTCCCGTCCATGCCGGGGCCTCAGTCCTTGTGTGGAGTCGGGGCCGGAACCTGAGGATTCCTCTCCAGTGTTGCCATGGATCTTGGGGTGCTTCTGAGTCTCCCCAGGGGAGTCAGGCCTCGTCTCGAGTGGGGGCATGCACGTGCGCTTTCCTCCCGAGCTGCAGCAGTAGTGTCACGCTTCCTGTCACGTGGATCAAGGGATCTGTGGCTTTCCCTCGAGGCTGTCCCTCGAAGCTTTCCCACGAGGCTTTCCCACAGGGCTGTGCCACGTGCCACCTTGGTGTGAGTCGATCCTCGGCGTGAAAGACGAGCCGGTGAAGGGAAAAGAGGTTCCTCTGGAATGGACTGAGACATCTGGGGGACTCTTGGAATGGTGGCACGACCCTGGAGTTCCTCTCGCCGTTCCTGTTGAGAGGGCCTCCTCTTGAGATGCGACGGGAACGCCGGGAACTCTTTCCCGACGAAGCAGGGAAAGGATCCCTCATCTCGAGCTACGAGGCGGAAACGGGGATCCTCTGGATGTGGGCGGGACCCACGTGATTCCCCTCGAGTGGAGACGGGTATGTCGGGGAACTTCTTGATTTGCACCAAGGGTGTGAAGGAGCCTTTCGAAGTTCCAGAGGTGAGGTGTGATCAGCCTCGAGACGCCTCAGCGGAAATGGGCCTCATCTCGCCTGGAGGGGAGAACCTCCTGGATTTTCTAGAGTTGCGGCAGGTCTTCTCGAGTTACGACAGGGACCTCAGGGACCCGCTCTTGTGGCCTCAGGAAAGGCCAGACCCCATGCGAGTTGCTAGGGGGCCTCTCGGGATTCCTCTCCCGTCCATGCCGGGGCCTCAGTCCTTGTGTGGAGTCGGGGCCGGAACCTGAGGATTCCTCTCCAGTGTTGCCATGGATCTTGGGGTGCTTCTGAGTCTCCCCAGGGGAGTCAGGCCTCGTCTCGAGTGGGGGCATGCACGTGCGCTTTCCTCCCGTGCTGCAGCAGTAGTGTCACGCTTCCTGTCACGTGGATCAAGGGATCTGTGGCTTTCCCTCGAGGCTGTCCCTCGAGGCTTTCCCACGAGGCTTTCCCACAGGGCTGTGCCACGTGCCACCTTGGTGTGAGTCGATCCTCGGCGTGAAAGACAAGCCGGTGAAGTGAAAAGAGGTTCCTCTGGAATGGACTGAGACATCTGGGGGACTCTTGGAATGGTGGCACGACCCTGGAGTTCCTCTCGCCGTTCCTGTTGAGAGGGCCTCCTCTTGAGATGCGACGGGAACGCCGGGAACTCTTTCCCGACGAAGCAGGGAAAGGATCCCTCATCTCGAGCTACGAGGCGGAAACGGGGCTTCTCTGGATGTGGGCGGGACCCTCGTGATTCCCCTCGAGTGGAGACGGGTATGTCGGAGAACTTCTTGATTTGCACTAAGGGTGTGAAGGACCCTTTCGAAGTTCCAGAGGTGAGGTGTGATCAGCCTCGAGACGCCTCAGCCGAAATGGGCCTCATCTCGCCTGGAGGGTAGAACCTCCTGGATTTTCTCGAGTTGCGGCAGGTCTTTTCGAGTTACGACGGGGACCTAAGGGACCCGCTCTGGTGGCCTCAGGAAAGGCCAGTCCCCATGCGAGTTGCTAGGGGACCTCTCGGGATTCCTCTCCCGTCCATGCCGGGGCCTCAGTTCTTGTGTGGAGTCGGGGCCGGAACCTGAGGATTCCTCTCCAGTGTTGCCATGGATCTTGGGGTGCTTCTGAGTCTCCCCAGGGGAGTCAGGCCTCGTCTCGAGTGGGGGCATGCACGTGCGCTTTCCTCCCGAGCTGCAGCAGTAGTGTCACGCTTCCTGTCACGTGGATCAAGGGATCTGTGGCTTTCCCTCGAGGCTGTCCCTCGAGGCTTTCCCACGAGGCTTTCCCACAGGGCTGTGCCACGTGCCACCTTGGTGTGAGTCGATCCTCGGCGTGAAAGACGAGCCGGTGAAGGGAAAAGAGGTTCCTCTGGAATGGACTGAGACATCTGGGGGACTCTTGGAATGGTGGCACGACCCTGGAGTTCCTCTCGCCGTTCCTGTTGAGAGGGCCTCCTCTTGAGATGCGACGGGAACGCCGGGAACTCTTTCCCGACGAAGCAGGGAAAGGATCCCTCATCTCGAGCTACGAGGCGGAAACGGGGCTTCTCTGGATGTGGGCGGGACCCTCGTGATTCCCCTCGAGTGGAGACGGGTATGTCGGAGAACTTCTTGATTTGCACCAAGGGTGTGAAGGAGCCTTTCGAAGTTCCAGAGGTGAGGTGTGATCAGCCTCGAGACGCCTCAGCCGAAAAGGGCCTCATCTCGCCTGGAGGGGAGAACCTCCTGGATTTTCTCGAGTTGGGGCAGGTCTTTTCGAGTTACGACGGGGACCTCAGGGACCCGCTCTGGTGGCCTCAGGAAAGGCCAGTCCCCATGCGAGTTGCTAGGGGACCTCTCGGGATTCCTCTCCCGTCCATGCCGGGGCCTCAGTCCTTGTGTGGAGTCGGGGCCGGAACCTGAGGATTCCTCTCCAGTGTTGCCATGGATCTTGGGGTGCTTCTGAGTCTCCCCAGGGGAGTCAGGCCTCGTCTCGAGTGGGGGCATGCACGTGTGCTTTCCTCCCGAGCTGCAGCAGTAGTGTGACGCTTCCTGTCACGTGGATCAAGGGATCTGTGGCTTTCCCTCGAGGCTGTCCCTCGAAGCTTTCCCACGAGGCTTTCCCACAGGGCTGTGCCACGTGCCACCTTGGTGTGAGTCGATCCTTGGCGTGAAAGACGAGCCGGTGAAGGGAAAAGAGGTTCCTCTGGAATGGACTGAGACATCTGGGGGACTCTTGGAATGGTGGCACGACCCTGGAGTTCCTCTCGCCGTTCCTGTTGAGAGGATCTCCTCTTGAGATGCGATGAGAACGCCGGGAACTCTTTCCCGACGAAGCAGGGAAAGGATCCCTCATCTCGAGCTACGAGGCGGAAACGGGGCTCCACTGGATGTGGGCGGGACCCTCGTGATTCCCCTCGAGTGGAGACGGGTATGTCGGGGAACTTCTTGATTTGCACCAAGGGTGTGAAGGAGCCTTTCGAAGTTCCAGAGGTGAGGTGTGATCAGCCTCGAGACGCCTCAGCGGAAATGGGCCTCATCTCGCCTGGAGGGGAGAACCTCCTGGATTTTCTCGAGTTGCGGCAGGTCTTCTCGAGTTACGACGGGGACCTCAGGGACCCGCTCTGGTGGCCTCAGGAAAGGCCAGTCCCCATGCGAGTTGCTAGGGGGCCTCTCGGGATTCCTCTCCCGTCCATGCCGGGGCCTCAGTCCTTGTGTGGAGTCGGGGCCGGAACCTGAGGATTCCTCTCCAGTGTTGCCATGGATCTTGGGGTGCTTCTGAGTCTCCCCAGGGGAGTCAGGCCTCGTCTCGAGTGGGGGCATGCACCTGCGCTTTCCTCCCGAGCTGCAGCAGTAGTGTCACGCTTCCTGTCACGTGGATCAAGGGATCTGTGGCTTTCCCTCGAGGCTGTCCCTCGAGGCTTTCCCACGAGGCTTTCCCACAGGGCTGTGCCACGTGCCACCTTGGTGTGAGTCGATCCTCGGCGTGAAAGACGAGCCGGTGAAGTGAAAAGAGGTTCCTCTGGAATGGACTGAGACATCTGGGGGCCTCTTGGAATGGTGGCACGACCCTGGAGTTCCTCTCGCCGTTCCTGTTGAGAGGGCCTCCTCTTGAGATGCGACGGGAACGCCGGGAACTCTTTCCCGACGAAGCAGGGAAAGGATCCCTCATCTCGAACTACGAGGCGGAAACGGGGCTTCTCTGGATGTGGGCGGGACCCTCGTGATTCCCCTCGAGTGGAGACGGGCATGTCGGAGAACTTCTTGATTTGCACCAAGGGTGTGAAGGACCCTTTCGAAGTTCCAGAGGTGAGGTGTGATCAGCCTCGAGACGCTTCAGCGGAAATGGGCCTCATCTCGCCTGGAGGGGAGAACCTCCTGGATTTTCTCGAGTTGCGGCAGGTCTTCTCGAGTTACGACGGGGACCTCAGGGACCCGCTCTGGTGGCCTCAGGAAAGGCCAGTCCCCATGAGAGATGCTAGGGGACCTCTCGGGATTACTCTCCCGTCCATGCCGGGGCCTCAGTCCTTGTGTGGAGGCGGGGCCGGAACCTGAGGATTCCTCTCCAGTGTTGCCATGGATCTTGGGGTGCTTCTGAGTCAACCCAGGGGAGTCAGGCCTCGTCTCGAGTGGGGGCATGCACGTGCGCTTTCCACCCGAGCTGCAGCAGTAGGGTCACGCTTCCTGTCACGTGGATCAAGGGATCTGTGGCTTTCCCTCGAGGCTGTCCCTCGAGGCTTTCCCACGAGGCTTTCCCCCAGGGGTGTGCCACGTGCCACCTTGGTGTGAGTCGATCCTCGGCGTGAAAGACAAGCAGGTGAAAGGAAAAGAGGTTCCTCTGGAATGGACTGAGACATCTGGGGGACTCTTGGAATGGTGGCACGACCCTGGAGTTCCTCTCGCCGTTCCTGTTGAGAGGGCCTCCTCTTGAGATGCGACGGGAACGCCGGGAACTCTTTCCCGACGAAGCAGGCAAAGGATCCCTCATCTCGAGCTACGAGGCGGAAACGGGCTCCTCTGGATGTGGGCGGGACCCTCGTGATTCCTCTCGAGTGGAGACGGCTAGGTCGGGGAACTTCTTGATTTGCACCAAGGGTGTGAAGGAGCCTTTCGAAGTTCCAGAGGTGAGGTGTGATCAGCCTCGAGACGCCTCAGCGGAAATGGGCCTCATCTCGCCTGGAGGGGCGAACCTCCTGGATATTCCCGAGTTGCGGCAGGTCTTCTCGAGTTACGACGGGGACCTCAGGGACCCGCTCTGGTGGCCTCAGGAAAGGCCAGTCCCCATGAGAGATGCTAGGGGAACTCTCGGGATTCCTCTCCCGTCCATGCCGGGGCCTCAGTCCTTGTGTGGAGTCGGGGCCGGAACCTGAGGATTCCTCTCCAGTGTTGCCATGGATCTTGGGGTGCTTCTGAGTCTCCCCAGGGGAGTCAGGCCTCGTCTCGAGTGGGGGCATGCACGTGCGCTTTCCTCCCGAGCTGCAGCAGTAGTGTCACGCTTCCTGTCACGTAGATCAAGGGATCTGTGGCTTTCCCTCGAGGCTGTCCCTCGAGGCTTTCCCACGAGGCTTTCCCACAGGGCTGTGCCACGTTCCACCTTGGTGTGAGTCGATCCTCGGCGTGAAAGACGAGCCGGTGAAGGGAAAAGAGGTTCCTCTGGAATGGACTGAGACATCTGGGGGACTCTTGGAATGGTGGCACGACCCTGGAGTTCCTCTCGCCGTTCCTGTTGAGAGGGCCTCCTCTTGAGATGCGACGGGAACGCCGGGAACTCTTTCCCGACGAAGCAGGGAAAGGATCCCTCATCTCGAGCTACGAGGCGGAAACGGGGCTCCTCTGGATGTGAGCGGGACCCTCGTGATTCCTCTCGAGTGGAGTCGGGTATGTCGGGGAACTTCTTGATTTGCACCAAGGGTGTGAAGGAATCCTTTCCAAGTTCCAGAGGTGAGGTGTGATCAGCCTCGAGACACCTCAGCGGAAATGGGCCTCATCTCGCCTGGAGGGGAGAACCTCCTGGATTTTCTCGAGTTGCGGCAGGTCTTCTCGAGTTACGACGGGGACCTCAGGGACCCGCTCTGGTGGCCTCAGGAAAGGCCAGTCCCCATGAGAGATGCTAGGGGACCTCTCGGGATTACTCTCCCGTCCATGCCGGGGCCTCAGTCCTTGTGTGGAGTCGGGGCCGGAACCTGAGGATTCCTCTCCAGTGTTGCCATGGATCTTGGGGTGCTTCTGAGTCAACCCAGGGGAGTCAGGCCTCGTCTCGAGTGGGGGCATGCACGTGCGCTTTCCTCCCGAGCTGCAGCAGTAGTGTCACGCTTCCTGTCACGTGGATCAAGGGATCTGTGGCTTTCCCTCGAGGCTGTCCCTCGAGGCTTTCCCACGAGGCTTTCCCCCAGGGGTGTGCCACGTGCCACCTTGGTGTGAGTCGATCCTCGGCGTGAAAGACGAGCCGGTGAAGGGAAAAGAGGTTCCTCTGGAAAGGACTGAGACATCTGGGGGACTCTTGGAATGGTGGCACGACCGTGGAGTTCCTCTCGCCGTTCCTGTTCAGAGGGCCTCCTCTTGAGATGCGACGGGAACGCCGGGAACTCTTTCCCGACGAAGCAGGGAAAGGATCCCTCATCTCGAGCTACGAGGCGGAAACGGGGCTCCTCTGGATGTGGGCGGGACCCTCGTGATTCTTCTCGAGTGGAGCCGGCTAGGTCGGGGAACTTCTTGATTTGCACCAAGGGTGTGAAGGAGCCTTTCGAAGTTCCAGAGGTGAGGTGTGATCAGCCTCGAGACGCCTCAGCGGAAATGGGCCTCATCTCGCCTGGAGGGGAGAACCTCCTGGATTTTCTCGAGTTGCGGCAGGTCTTCTCGAGTTACGACGGGGACCTAAGGGACCCGCTCTGGTGGCCTCAGGAAAGGCCAGTCCCCATGAGAGATGCTAGGGGACCTCTCGGGATTACTCTCCCGTCCATGCCGGGGCCTCAGTCCTTGTGTGGAGGCGGGGCCGGAACCTGAGGATTCCTCTCCAGTGTTGCCATGGATCTTGGGGTGCTTCTGAGTCAACCCAGGGGAGTCAGGCCTCGTCTCGAGTGGGGGCATGCACGTGCGCTTTCCACCCGAGCTGCAGCAGTAGGGTCACGCTTCCTGTCACGTGGATCAAGGGATCTGTGGCTTTCCCACGAGGCTGTCCCTCGAGGCTTTCCACGAGGCTTTACCACAGGGCTGTGCCACGTGCCACCTTGGTGTGAGTCGATCCTCGGCGTGAAAGATGAGCCGGTTAAGGGAAAAGAGCTTCCTCTGGAATGGACTGAGACATCTGGGGGACTCTTGGAATGGTGGCACGACCCTGGAGTTCCTCTCGCCGTTCCTGTTGAGAGGGCCTCCTCTTGAGATGAGACGGGAACGCCGGGAACTCTTTCCCGACGAAGCAGGGAAAGGATCCCTCATCTCGAACTACGAGGCGGAAACGGGGCTCCTCTGGATGTGGGTGGGACCCTCGCGATTCCTCTCGAGTGGACACGGCTAGGTCGGGGAACTTCTTGATTTGCACCAAGGGTGTGAAGGAGCCTTTCGAAGTTCCAGATGTGAGGTGTGATCAGCCTCGAGACGCCTCAGCGGAAATGGACCTCATCTCGCCTGGAGGGGAGAACCTCCTGGATTTTCTCCAGTTGCGGCAGGTCTTCTCGAGTTACGACGAGGACCTCAGGGACCCGCTCTGGTGGCCTCAGGAAAGGCCAGTCCCCATGCGAGTTGCTAGGGTCCCTCTCGGGATTCCTCTCCCGTCCATGCCGGGGCCACAGTCCTTGTGTGGAGTCGGAGCCGGAACCTCAGGATTCCTCTCCAGTGTTGCCATGGATCTTGGGGTGCTTCTGAGTCTCCCCAGGGGAGTCAGGCCTCGTCTCGAGTGGGGGCATGCACGTGCGCTTTCCTCCCGAGCTGCAGCAGTAGTGTCACGCTTCCTGTCACGTGGATCAAGGGATCTGTGGCTTTCCCTCGAGGCTGTCCCTCGAGGCTTTCCCACGAGGCTTTCCCACAGGGCTGTGCCACGTGCCACCTTGGTGTGAGTCGATCCTCGGCGTGAAAGACGAGCCGGTGAAGGGAAAAGAGGTTCCTCTGGAATGGACTGAGACAACTGGGGGACTCTTGGAATGGTGGCACGACCCTGGAGTTCCTCTCGCCGTTCCTGTTGAGAGGGCCTCCTCTTGAGATGCGACGGGAACGCCGGGAACTCTTTCCCGACGAAGCAGGGAAAGGATCCCTCATCTCGAGCTACGAGGCGGAAACGGGGCTCCTCTGGATGTGGGCGGGACCCTCGTGAATCCTCTCGAGTGGAGACGGGTATGTCGGGGAACTTCTTGATTTGCACCAAGGGTGTGAAGGACCCTTTCGAAGTTCCAGAGGGGAGGTGTGATCAGCCTCGAGACGCCTCAGCGGAAATGGGCCTCATCTCGCCTGGAGGGGAGAACCTCCTGGATTTTCTCGAGTTGCGGCAGGTCTTCTCGAGTTACGACGGGGACCTCAGGGACCCGCTCTGGTGGCCTCAGGAAAGGCCAGTCCCCATGCGAGTTGCTAGGGGACCTCTCGGGATTCCTCTGCCGTCCATGCCGGGGCCTCAGTCCTTGTGTGGAGTCGGGGCCGGAACCTGAGGATTCCTCTCCAGTGTTGCCATGGATCTTGGGGTGCTTCTGAGTCTCCCCAGGGGAGTCAGGCCTCGTCTCGAGTGGGGGCATGCACGTGCGCTTTCCTCCCGAGCTGCAGCAGTAGTGTCACGCTTCCTGTCACGTGGATCAAGGGATCTGTGGCTTTCCCTCGAGGCTGGCCCTCGAGGCTTTCCCACGAGGCTTTCCCACAGGGCTGTGCCACGTGCCACCTTGGTGTGAGTCGATCCTCGGCGTGAAAGACGAGCCGGTGAAGGGAAAAGAGGTTCCTCTGGAATGGACTGAGACATCTGGGGGACTCTTGGAATGGTGGCACGACCCTGGAGTTCCTCTCGCCGTTCCTGTTGAGAGGGCCTCCTCTTGAGATGAGACGGGAACGCCGGGAACTCTTTCCCGACGAAGCAGGCAGAGGATCCCTCATCTCGAGCTACGAGGCGGAAACGGGGCTCCTCTGGATGTGGGCGGGACCCTCGTGATTCCTCTCGAGTGGAGACGGCTAGGTCGGGGAACTTCTTGATTTGCACCAAGGGTGTGAAGGAGCCTTTCGAAGTTCCAGAGGTGAGGTGTGATCAGCCTCGAGACGCTTCAGCGGAAATGGGCCTCATCTCGCCTGGAGGGGAGAACCTCCTGGATTTTCTCGAGTTGCGGCAGGTCTTCTCGAGTTACGACGGGGACCTCAGGGACCCGCTCTGGTGGCCTCAGGAAAGGCCAGTCCCCATGAGAGATGCTAGGGGACCTCTCGGGATTACTCTCCCGTCCATGCCGGGGCCTCAGTCCTTGTGTGGAGGCGGGGCCGGAACCTGAGGATTCCTCTCCAGTGTTGCCATGGATCTTGGGGTGCTTCTGAGTCAACCCAGGGGAGTCAGGCCTCGTCTCGAGTGGGGGCATGCACGTGCGCTTTCCTCCCGAGCTGCAGCAGTAGGGTCACGCTTCCTGTCACGTGGATCAAGGGATCTGTGGCTTTCCCTCGAGGCTGTCCCTCGAGGCTTTCCCACGAGGCTTTCCCCCAGGGGTGTGCCACGTGCCACCTTGGTGTGAGTCGATCCTCGGCGTGAAAGACAAGCAGGTGAAAGGAAAAGAGGTTCCTCTGGAATGGACTGAGACATCTGGGGGACTCTTGGAATGGTGGCACGACCCTGGAGTTCCTCTCGCCGTTCCTGTTGAGAGGGCCTCCTCTTGAGATGCGACGGGAACGCCGGGAACTCTTTCCCGACGAAGCAGGGAAAGGATCCCTCATCTCGAGCTACGAGGCGGAAACGGGCTCCTCTGGATGTGGGCGGGACCCTCGTGATTCCTCTCGAGTGGAGACGGCTAGGTCGGGGAACTTCTTGATTTGCACCAAGGGTGTGAAGGAGCCTTTCGAAGTTCCAGAGGTGAGGTGTGATCAGCCTCGAGACGCCTCAGCGGAAATGGGCCTCATCTCGCCTGGAGGGGCGAACCTCCTGGATATTCCCGAGTTGCGGCAGGTCTTCTCGAGTTACGACGGGGACCTCAGGGACCCGCTCTGGTGGCCTCAGGAAAGGCCAGTCCCCATGAGAGATGCTAGGGGAACTCTCGGGATTCCTCTCCCGTCCATGCCGGGGCCTCAGTCCTTGTGTGGAGTCGGGGCCGGAACCTGAGGATTCCTCTCCAGTGTTGCCATGGATCTTGGGGTGCTTCTGAGTCTCCCCAGGGGAGTCAGGCCTCGTCTCGAGTGGGGGCATGCACGTGCGCTTTCCTCCCGAGCTGCAGCAGTAGTGTCACGCTTCCTGTCACGTAGATCAAGGGATCTGTGGCTTTCCCTCGAGGCTGTCCCTCGAGGCTTTCCCACGAGGCTTTCCCACAGGGCTGTGCCACGTGCCACCTTGGTGTGAGTCGATCCTCGGCGTGAAAGACGAGCCGGTGAAGGGAAAAGAGGTTCCTCTGGAATGGACTGAGACATCTGGGGGACTCTTGGAATGGTGGCACGACCCTGGAGTTCCTCTCGCCGTTCCTGTTGAGAGGGCCTCCTCTTGAGATGCGACGGGAACGCCGGGAACTCTTTCCCGACGAAGCAGGGAAAGGATCCCTCATCTCGAGCTACGAGGCGGAAACGGGGCTCCTCTGGATGTGAGCGGGACCCTCGTGATTCCTCTCGAGTGGAGTCGGGTATGTCGGGGAACTTCTTGATTTGCACCAAGGGTGTGAAGGAATCCTTTCCAAGTTCCAGAGGTGAGGTGTGATCAGCCTCGAGACACCTCAGCGGAAATGGGCCTCATCTCGCCTGGAGGGGAGAACCTCCTGGATTTTCTCGAGTTGCGGCAGGTCTTCTCGAGTTACGACGGGGACCTCAGGGACCCGCTCTGGTGGCCTCAGGAAAGGCCAGTCCCCATGAGAGATGCTAGGGGACCTCTCGGGATTACTCTCCCGTCCATGCCGGGGCCTCAGTCCTTGTGTGGAGTCGGGGCCGGAACCTGAGGATTCCTCTCCAGTGTTGCCATGGATCTTGGGGTGCTTCTGAGTCAACCCAGGGGAGTCAGGCCTCGTCTCGAGTGGGGGCATGCACGTGCGCTTTCCTCCCGAGCTGCAGCAGTAGTGTCACGCTTCCTGTCACGTGGATCAAGGGATCTGTGGCTTTCCCTCGAGGCTGTCCCTCGAGGCTTTCCCACGAGGCTTTCCCCCAAGGGTGTGCCACGTGCCACCTTGGTGTGAGTCGATCCTCGGCGTGAAAGACGAGCCGGTGAAGGGAAAAGAGGTTCCTCTGGAAAGGACTGAGACATCTGGGGGACTCTTGGAATGGTGGCACGACCGTGGAGTTCCTCTCGCCGTTCCTGTTCAGAGGGCCTCCTCTTGAGATGCGACGGGAACGCCGGGAACTCTTTCCCGACGAAGCAGGGAAAGGATCCCTCATCTCGAGCTACGAGGCGGAAACGGGGCTCCTCTGGATGTGGGCGGGACCCTCGTGATTCTTCTCGAGTGGAGCCGGCTAGGTCGGGGAACTTCTTGATTTGCACCAAGGGTGTGAAGGAGCCTTTCGAAGTTCCAGAGGTGAGGTGTGATCAGCCTCGAGACGCCTCAGCGGAAATGGGCCTCATCTCGCCTGGAGGGGAGAAACTCCTGGATTTTCTCGAGTTGCGGCAGGTCTTCTCGAGTTACGACGGGGACCTAAGGGACCCGCTCTGGTGGCCTCAGGAAAGGCCAGTCCCCATGCGAGTTGCTAGGGGACCTCTCGGGATTCCTCTCCCGTCCATGCCGGGGCCTCAGTCCTTGTGTGGAGTCGGGGCCGGAACCTGAGGATTCCTCTCCAGTGTTGCCATGGATCTTGGGGTGCTTCTGAGTCTCCCCAGGGGAGTCAGGCCTCGTCTCGAGTGGGGGCATGCACGTGCGCTTTCCTCCCGAGCTGCAGCAGTAGTGTCACGCTTCCTGTCACGTAGATCAAGGGATCTGTGGCTTTCCCTCGAGGCTGTCCCTCGAGGCTTTCCCACGAGGCTTTCCCACAGGGCTGTGCCACGTGCCACCTTGGTGTGAGTCGATCCTCGGCGTGAAAGACGAGCCGGTGAAGGGAAAAGAGGTTCCTCTGGAATGGACTGAGACATCTGGGGGACTCTTGGAATGGTGGCACGGCCCTGGAGTTCCTCTCGCCGTTCCTGTTGAGAGGGCCTCCTCTTGAGATGCGACGGGAACGCCGGGAACTCTTTCCCGACGAAGCAGGGAAAGGATCCCTCATCTCGAGCTACGAGGCGGAAACGGGGCTCCTCTGGATGTGGGCGGGACCCTCGTGATTCCTCTCGAGTGGATACGGGTATGTCGGGGAACTTCTTGATTTGCACCAAGGGTGTGAAGGACCCTTTCGAAGTTCCAGAGGTGAGGTGTGATCAGCCTCGAGACGCCTCAGCGGAAATGGGCCTCATCTCGCCTGGAGGGGAGAACCTCCTGGATTTTCTCGAGTTGCGGCAGGTCTTCTCGAGTTACGACGGGGACCTCAGGGACCCGCTCTGGTGGCCTCAGGAAAGGCCAGTCCCCATGCGAGTTGCTAGGGGACCTCTCGGGATTCCTCTCCCGTCCATTCCGGGGCTTCAGTCCTTGTGTGGAGTCGGGGCCGAAACCTGAGAATTCCTCTCCAGTGTTGCCATGGATCTTGGGGTGCTTCTGAGTCTCCCCAGGGGAGTCAGGCCTCGTCTCGAGTGGGGGCATGCACGTGCGCTTTCCTCCCGAGCTGCAGCAGTAGTGTCACGCTTCCTGTCACGTGGATCAAGGGATCTGTGGCTTTCCCTCGAGGCTGTCCCTCGAGGCTTTCCCACGAGGCTTTCCCACAGGGCTGTGCCACGTGCCACCTTGGTGTGAGTCGATCCTCGGCGTGAAAGACGAGCTGGTGAAAGGAAAAGAGGTTCCTCTGGAATGGACTGAGACATCTGGGGGACTCTTGGAATGGTGGCACAACCCTGGAGTTCCTCTCGCCGTTCCTGTTGAGAGGGCCTCCTCTTGAGATGCGACGGGAACGCCGGGAACTCTTTCCCGACGAAGCAGGGAAAGGATCCCTCATCTCGAGCTACGAGGCGGAAACGGGGCTCCTCTGGATGTGGGCGGGACCCTCGTGATTCCTCTCGAGTGGAGACGGCTAGGTCGGGGAACTTCTTGATTTGCACCAAGGGTGTGAAGGAGCCTTTCGAAGTTCCAGAGGTGAGGTGTGATCAGCCTCGAGACGCCTCAGCGGAAATGGGCCTCATCTCGCCTGGAGGGGAGAACCTCCTGGATTTTCTCGAGTTGCGGCAGGTCTTCTCGAGTTACGACGGGGACCTCAGGGACCCGGTCTCTTGGCCTCAGGAAAGGCCAGTCCCCATGAGAGATGCTAGGGGACCTCTCGGGATTCCTCTCCCGTCCATGCCGGGGCCTCAGTCCTTGTGTGGAGTCGGGGCCGGAACCTGAGGATTCCTCTCCAGTGTTGCCATGGATCTTGGGGTGCTTCTGAGTCTCCCCAGGTGAGTCAGGCCTCGTCTCGAGTGGGGGCATGCACGTGCGCTTTCCTCCCGAGCTGCAGCAGTAGTGTCACGCTTCCTGTCACGTGGATCAAGGGATCTGTGGCTTTCCCTCGAGGCTGTCCCTCGAGGCTTTCCCACGAGGCTTTCCCACAGGGCTGTGCCACGTGCCACCTTGGTGTGAGTCGATCCTCGGCGTGAAAGACGATCCGGTGAAGGGAAAAGAGGTTCCTCTGGAATGGACTGAGTCATCTGGGGGACTCTTGGAATGGTGGCACGACCCTGGAGTTCCTCTCGCCGTTCCTGTTGAGAGGGCCTCCTCTTGAGATGCGACGGGAACGCTGGGAACTCTTTCCCGACGAAGCAGGGAAAGGATCCCTCATCTCGAGCTACGAGGCCGAAACGGGGCTCCTCTGGATGTGGGCGGGACCTTCGTGATTCCTCTCGAGTGGAGACGGCTAGGTCGGGGAACTTCTTGATTTGCACCAAGGGTGTGAAGGACCCTTTCGAAGTTCCAGAGGTGAGGTGTGATCAGCCTCGAGACGCCTCAGCGGAAATGGGCCTCATCTCGCCTGGAGGGGAGAACCTCCTGGATTTTTTCGAGTTGCAGCAGGTCTTTTCGAGTTACGACGGGGACCTCAGGGACCCGCTCTGGTGGCCTCAGGAAAGGCCAGTCCCCATGCGAGTTGCTAGGGGACCTCTCGGGATTCCTCTCCCGTCCATGCCGGGGCCTCAGTCCTTGTGTGGAGTCGGGGCCGGAACCTGAGGATTCCTCTCCAGTGTTGCCATGGATCTTGGGGTGCTTCTGAGTCTCCCCAGGGGAGTCAGGCCTCGTCTCGAGTGGGGGCATGCACGTGCGCTTTCCTCCCGAGCTGCAGCAGTAGTGTCACGCTTCCTGTCACGTGGATCAAGGGATCTGTGGCTTTCCCTCGAGGCTGTCCCTCGAGGCTTTCCCACGAGGCTTTCCCACAGGGCTGTGCCACGTGCCACCTTGGTGTGAGTCGATCCTCGGCGTGAAAGGCGAGCCGGTGAAGGGAAAAGAGGTTCCTCTGGAATGGACTGAGACATCTGGGGGACTCTTGGAATGGTGTCACGACCCTGGAGTTCCTCTCGCCGTTCCTGTTGAGAGGGCCTCCTCTTGAGATGCGACGGCAACGCCGGGAACTCTTTACCGACGAAGCAGGGAAAGGATCCATCATCTCGAGCTACGAGTCGGAAACGGGGCTCCTCTGGATGTGGGCGGAACCCTCGTGATTCCTCTCGAGTGGAGACGGGTATGTCGGGGAAGTTCTTGATTTGCACCAACGGTGTGAAGGACCCTTTCGAAGTTCCAGAGGTGAGGTGTGATCAGCCTCGAGACGCCTCAGAGGAAATGGGCCTCATCTCGCCTGGAGGGGAGAACCTCCTGGATTTTCTCGAGTTGCGGCAGGTCTTCTCGAGTTACGACGGGGACCTCAGGGACCCGGTCTCTTGGCCTCAGGAAAGGCCAGTCCCCATGAGAGATGCTAGGGGACCTCTCGGGATTCCTCTCCCGTCCATGCCGGGGCCTCAGTCCTTGTGTGGAGTCGGGGCCGGAACCTGAGGATTCCTCTCCAGTGTTGCCATGGATCTTGGGGTGCTTCTGAGTCTCCCCAGGTGAGTCAGGCCTCGTCTCGAGTGGGGGCATGCACGTGCGCTTTCCTCCCGAGCTGCAGCAGTAGTGTCACGCTGCCTGTCACGTGGATCAAGGGATCTGTGGCTTTCCCTCGAGGCTGTCCCTCGAGGCTTTCCCACGAGGCTTTCCCACAGGGCTGTGCCACGTGCCACCTTGGTGTGAGTCGATCCTCGGCGTGAAAGACGAGCCGGTGAAGGGAAAAGAGGTTCCTCTGGAATGGACTGAGACATCTGGGGGACTCTTGGAATGGTGGCACGACCCTGGAGTTCCTCTCGCCGTTCCTGTTGAGAGGGCCTCCTCTTGAGATGCGACGGGAACGCCGGGAACTCTTTCCCGACGAAGCAGGGAAAGGATCCCTCCTCTCGAGCTACGAGGCGGAAACGGGGCTCCTCTGGATGTGGGCGGGACCCTCGTGATTCCTCTCGAGTGGAGACGGCTAGCTCGGGGAACTTCTTGATTTGCACCAAGGGTGTGAAGGACCCTTTCGAAGTTCCAGAGGTGAGGTGTGATCAGCCTCGAGACGCCTCAGCGGAAATGGGCCTCATCTCGCCTGGAGGGGAGAACCTCCTGGATTTTCTCGAGTTGCGGCAGGTCTTCTCGAGTTACGACGGGGACCTCAGGGACCCGCTCTGGTGGCCTCAGGAAAGGCCAGTCCCCATGCGAGTTGCTAGGGGACCTCTCGGGATTCCTCTCCCGTCCATTCCGGGGCTTCAGTCCTTGTGTGGAGTCGGGGCCGAAACCTGAGGATTCCTCTCCAGTGTTGCCATGGATCTTGGGGTGCTTCTGAGTCTCCCCAGGGGAGTCAGGCCTCGTCTCGAGTGGGGGCATGCACGTGCGCTTTCCTCCCGAGCTGCAGCAGTAGTGTCACGCTTCCTGTCACGTGGATCAAGGGATCTGTGGCTTTCCCTCGAGGCTGTCCCTCGAGGCTTTCCCACGAGGCTTTCCCACAGGGCTGTGCCACGTGCCACCTTGGTGTGAGTCGATCCTCGGCGTGAAAGACGAGCTGGTGAAAGGAAAAGAGGTTCCTCTGGAATGGACTGAGACATCTGGGGGACTCTTGGAATGGTGGCACAACCCTGGAGTTCCTCTCGCCGTTCCTGTTGAGAGGGCCTCCTCTTGAGATGCGACGGGAACGCCGGGAACTCTTTCCCGACGAAGCAGGGAAAGGATCCCTCATCTCGAGCTACGAGGCGGAAACGGGGCTCCTCTGGATGTGGGCGGGACCCTCGTGATTCCTCTCGAGTGGAGACGGCTAGGTCGGGGAACTTCTTGATTTGCACCAAGGGTGTGAAGGAGCCTTTCGAAGTTCCAGAGGGGAGGTGTGATCAGCCTCGAGACGCCTCAGCGGAAATGGGCCTCATCTCGCCTGGAGGGGAGAACCTCCTGGATTTTCTCGAGTTGCGGCAGGTCTTCTCGAGTTACGACGGGGACCTCAGGGACCCGGTCTCTTGGCCTCAGGAAAGGCCAGTCCCCATGAGATATGCTAGGGGACCTCTCGGGATTCCTCTCCCGTCCATGCCGGGGCCTCAGTCCTTGTGTGGAGTCGGGGCCGGAACCTGAGGATTCCTCTCCAGTGTTGCCATGGATCTTGGGGTGCTTCTGAGTCTCCCCAGGTGAGTCAGGCCTCGTCTCGAGTGGGGGCATGCACGTGCGCTTTCCTCCCGAGCTGCAGCAGTAGTGTCACGCTTCCTGTCACGTGGATCAAGGGATCTGTGGCTTTCCCTCGAGGCTGTCCCTCGAGGCTTTCCCACGAGGCTTTCCCACAGGGCTGTGCCACGTGCCACCTTGGTGTGAGTCGATCCTCGGCGTGAAAGACGAGCCGGTGAAGGGAAAAGAGGTTCCTCTGGAATGGACTGAGACATCTGGGGGACTCTTGGAATGGTGGCACGACCCTGGAGTTCCTCTCGCCGTTCCTGTTGAGAGGGCCTCCTCTTGAGATGCGACGGGAACGCCGGGAACTCTTTCCCGACGAAGCAGGGAAAGGATCCCTCATCTCGAGCTACGAGGCGGAAACGGGGCTCCTCTGGATGTGGGCGGGACCTTCGTGATTCCTCTCGAGTGGAGACGGCTAGGTCGGGGAACTTCTTGATTTGCACCAAGGGTGTGAAGGACCCTTTCGAAGTTCCAGAGGTGAGGTGTGATCAGCCTCGAGACGCCTCAGCGGAAATGGGCCTCATCTCGCCTGGAGGGGAGAACCTCCTGGATTTTTTCGAGTTGCAGCAGGTCTTTTCGAGTTACGACGGGGACCTCAGGGACCCGCTCTGGTGGCCTCAGGAAAGGCCAGTCCCCATGCGAGTTGCTAGGGGACCTCTCGGGATTCCTCTCCCGTCCATGCCGGGGCCTCAGTCCTTGTGTGGAGTCGGGGCCGGAACCTGAGGATTCCTCTCCAGTGTTGCCATGGATCTTGGGGTGCTTCTGAGTCTCCCCAGGGGAGTCAGGCCTCGTCTCGAGTGGGGGCATGCACGTGCGCTTTCCTCCCGAGCTGCAGCAGTAGTGTCACGCTTCCTGTCACGTGGATCAAGGGATCTGTGGCTTTCCCTCGAGGCTGTCCCTCGAGGCTTTCCCACGAGGCTTTCCCACAGGGCTGTGCCACGTGCCACCTTGGTGTGAGTCGATCCTCGGCGTGAAAGGCGAGCCGGTGAAGGGAAAAGAGGTTCCTCTGGAATGGACTGAGACATCTGGGGGACTCTTGGAATGGTGTCACGACCCTGGAGTTCCTCTCGCCGTTCCTGTTGAGAGGGCCTCCTCTTGAGATGCGACGGCAACGCCGGGAACTCTTTACCGACGAAGCAGGGAAAGGATCCATCATCTCGAGCTACGAGTCGGAAACGGGGCTCCTCTGGATGTGGGCGGGACCCTCGTGATTCCTCTCGAGTGGAGACGGGTATGTCGGGGAAGTTCTTGATTTGCACCAACGGTGTGAAGGACCCTTTCGAAGTTCCAGAGGTGAGGTGTGATCAGCCTCGAGACGCCTCAGCGGAAATGGGCCTCACCTCGCCTGGAGGGGAGAACCTCCTGGATTTTCTCGAGTTGCGGCAGGTCTTCTCGAGTTACGACGGGGACCTCAGGGACCCGCTCTGGTGGCCTCAGGAAAGGCCAGTCCCCATGCGAGTTGCTAGGGGACCTCTCGGGATTCCTCTCCCGTCCATTCCGGGGCTTCAGTCCTTGTGTGGAGTCGGGGCCGAAACCTGAGGATTCCTCTCCAGTGTTGCCATGGATCTTGGGGTGCTTCTGAGTCTCCCCAGGGGAGTCAGGCCTCGTCTCGAGTGGGGGCATGCACGTGCGCTTTCCTCCCGAGCTGCAGCAGTAGTGTCACGCTTCCTGTCACGTGGATCAAGGGATCTGTGGCTTTCCCTCGAGGCTGTCCCTCGAGGCTTTCCCACGAGGCTTTCCCACAGGGCTGTGCCACGTGCCACCTTGGTGTGAGTCGATCCTCGGCGTGAAAGACGAGCTGGTGAAAGGAAAAGAGGTTCCTCTGGAATGGACTGAGACATCTGGGGGACTCTTGGAATGGTGGCACAACCCTGGAGTTCCTCTCGCCGTTCCTGTTGAGAGGGCCTCCTCTTGAGATGCGACGGGAACGCCGGGAACTCTTTCCCGACGAAGCAGGGAAAGGATCCCTCATCTCGAGCTACGAGGCGGAAACGGGGCTCCTCTGGATGTGGGCGGAACCCTCGTGATTCCTCTCGAGTGGAGACGGCTAGGTCGGGGAACTTCTTGATTTGCACCAAGGGTGTGAAGGAGCCTTTCGAAGTTCCAGAGGTGAGGTGTGATCAGCCTCGAGACGCCTCAGCGGAAATGGGCCTATCTCGCCTGGAGGGGAGAACCTCCTGGATTTTCTCGAGTTGCGGCAGGTCTTCTCGAGTTACGACGGGGACCTCAGGGACCCGGTCTCTTGGCCTCAGGAAAGGCCAGTCCCCATGAGAGATGCTAGGGGACCTCTCGGGATTCCTCTCCCGTCCATGCCGGGGCCTCAGTCCTTGTGTGGAGTCGGGGCTGGAACCTGAGGATTCCTCTCCAGTGTTGCCATGGATCTTGGGGTGCTTCTGAGTCTCCCCAGGTGAGTCAGGCCTCGTCTCGAGTGGGGGCATGCACGTGCGCTTTCCTCCCGAGCTGCAGCAGTAGTGTCACGCTTCCTGTCACGTGGATCAAGGGATCTGTGGCTTTCCCTCGAGGCTGTCCCTCGAGGCTTTCCCACGAGGCTTTCCCACAGGGCTGTGCCACGTGCCACCTTGGTGTGAGTCGATCCTCGGCGTGAAAGACGAGCCGGTGAAGGGAAAAGAGGTTCCTCTGGAATGGACTGAGACATCTGGGGGACTCTTGGAATGGTGGCACGACCCTGGAGTTCCTCTCGCCGTTCCTGTTGAGAGGGCCTCCTCTTGAGATGCGACGGGAACGCCGGGAACTCTTTCCCGACGAAGCAGGGAAAGGATCCCTCATCTCGAGCTACGAGGCGGAAACGGGGCTCCTCTGGATGTGGGCGGGACCTTCGTGATTCCTCTCGAGTGGAGACGGCTAGGTCGGGGAACTTCTTGATTTGCACCAAGGGTGTGAAGGACCCTTTCGAAGTTCCAGAGGTGAGGTGTGATCAGCCTCGAGACGCCTCAGCGGAAATGGGCCTCATCTCGCCTGGAGGGGAGAACCTCCTGGATTTTTTCGAGTTGCAGCAGGTCTTTTCGAGTTACGACGGGGACCTCAGGGACCCGCTCTGGTGGCCTCAGGAAAGGCCAGTCCCCATGCGAGTTGCTAGGGGACCTCTCGGGATTCCTCTCCCGTCCATGCCGGGGCCTCAGTCCTTGTGTGGAGTCGGGGCCGGAACCTGAGGATTCCTCTCCAGTGTTGCCATGGATCTTGGGGTGCTTCTGAGTCTCCCCAGGGGAGTCAGGCCTCGTCTCGAGTGGGGGCATGCACGTGCGCTTTCCTCCCGAGCTGCAGCAGTAGTGTCACGCTTCCTGTCACGTGGATCAAGGGATCTGTGGCTTTCCCTCGAGGCTGTCCCTCGAGGCTTTCCCACGAGGCTTTCCCACAGGGCTGTGCCACGTGCCACCTTGGTGTGAGTCGATCCTCGGCGTGAAAGGCGAGCCGGTGAAGGGAAAAGAGGTTCCTCTGGAATGGACTGAGACATCTGGGGGACTCTTGGAATGGTGTCACGACCCTGGAGTTCCTCTCGCCGTTCCTGTTGAGAGGGCCTCCTCTTGAGATGCGACGGCAACGCCGGGAACTCTTTACCGACGAAGCAGGGAAAGGATCCATCATCTCGAGCTACGAGTCGGAAACGGGGCTCCTCTGGATGTGGGCGGGACCCTCGTGATTCCTCTCGAGTGGAGACGGGTATGTCGGGGAAGTTCTTGATTTGCACCAACGGTGTGAAGGACCCTTTCGAAGTTCCAGAGGTGAGGTGTGATCAGCCTCGAGACGCCTCAGAGGAAATGGGCCTCATCTCGCCTGGAGGGGAGAACCTCCTGGATTTTCTCGAGTTGCGGCAGGTCTTCTCGAGTTACGACGGGGACCTCAGGGACCCGCTCTGGTGGCCTCAGGAAAGGCCAGTCCCCATGCGAGTGGCGAGGGGACCTCTCGGGATTCCTCTCCCGTCCATGCCGGGGCCTCAGTCCTTGTGTGGAGTCGGGGCCGGAACCTGAGGATTCCTCTCCAGTGTTGCCATGGATCTTGGGGTGCTTCTGAGTCTCCCCAGGGGAGTCAGGCCTCGTCTCGAGTGGGGGCATGCACGTGCGCTTTCCTCCCGAGCTGCAGCAGTAGTGTCACGCTTCCTGTCACGTGGATCAAGGGATCTGTGGCTTTCCCTCGAGGCTGTCCCTCGAGGCTTTCCCACGAGGCTTTCCCACAGGGCTGTGCCACGTGCCACCTTGGTGTGAGTCGATCCTCGGCGTGAAAGACGAGCCGGTGAAGGGAAAAGTGGTTCCTCTGGAATGGACTGAGACATCTGGGGGACTCTTGGAATGGTGGCACGACCCTGGAGTTCCTCTCGCCGTTCCTGTAGAGAGGGCCTCCTCTTGAGAAGCGACGGGAACGCCGGGAACTCTTTTCCCGACGAAGCAGGGAAAGGATCCCTCATCTCGAGCTACGAGGCGGAAACGGGGCTCCTCTGGATGTGGGCGGGACCCTCGTAAATCCTCTCGAGTGGAGACGGGTATTTCGGGGAACTTCTTGATTTGCACCAAGGGTGTGAAGGACCCTTTCGAAGTTCCAGAGGTGAGGTGTGATCAGCCTCGAGACGCCTCAGCGGAAATGGGCCTCACCTCGCCTGGAGGGGAGAACCTCCTGGATTTTCTCGAGTTGCGGCAGGTCTTCTCGAGTTACGACGGGGACCTCAGGGACCCGCTCTGGTGGCCTCAGGAAAGGCCAGTCCCCATGCGAGTTGCTAGGGGACCTCTCGGGATTCCTCTCCCGTCCATTCCGGGGCTTCAGTCCTTGTGTGGAGTCGGGGCCGAAACCTGAGGATTCCTCTCCAGTGTTGCCATGGATCTTGGGGTGCTTCTGAGTCTCCCCAGGGGAGTCAGGCCTCGTCTCGAGTGGGGGCATGCACGTGCGCTTTCCTCCCGAGCTGCAGCAGTAGTGTCACGCTTCCTGTCACGTGGATCAAGGGATCTGTGGCTTTCCCTCGAGGCTGTCCCTCGAGGCTTTCCCACGAGGCTTTCCCACAGGGCTGTGCCACGTGCCACCTTGGTGTGAGTCGATCCTCGGCGTGAAAGACGAGCTGGTGAAAGGAAAAGAGGTTCCTCTGGAATGGACTGAGACATCTGGGGGACTCTTGGAATGGTGGCACAACCCTGGAGTTCCTCTCGCCGTTCCTGTTGAGAGGGCCTCCTCTTGAGATGCGACGGGAACGCCGGGAACTCTTTCCCGACGAAGCAGGGAAAGGATCCCTCATCTCGAGCTACGAGGCGGAAACGGGGCTCCTCTGGATGTGGGCGGGACCCTCGTGATTCCTCTCGAGTGGAGACGGCTAGGTCGGGGAACTTCTTGATTTGCACCAAGGGTGTGAAGGAGCCTTTCGAAGTTCCAGAGGGGAGGTGTGATCAGCCTCGAGACGCCTCAGCGGAAATGGGCCTCATCTCGCCTGGAGGGGAGAACCTCCTGGATTTTCTCGAGTTGCGGCAGGTCTTCTCGAGTTACGACGGGGACCTCAGGGACCCGGTCTCTTGGCCTCAGGAAAGGCCAGTCCCCATGAGATATGCTAGGGGACCTCTCGGGATTCCTCTCCCGTCCATGCCGGGGCCTCAGTCCTTGTGTGGAGTCGGGGCCGGAACCTGAGGATTCCTCTCCAGTGTTGCCATGGATCTTGGGGTGCTTCTGAGTCTCCCCAGGTGAGTCAGGCCTCGTCTCGAGTGGGGGCATGCACGTGCGCTTTCCTCCCGAGCTGCAGCAGTAGTGTCACGCTTCCTGTCACGTGGATCAAGGGATCTGTGGCTTTCCCTCGAGGCTGTCCCTCGAGGCTTTCCCACGAGGCTTTCCCACAGGGCTGTGCCACGTGCCACCTTGGTGTGAGTCGATCCTCGGCGTGAAAGACGAGCCGGTGAAGGGAAAAGAGGTTCCTCTGGAATGGACTGAGACATCTGGGGGACTCTTGGAATGGTGGCACGACCCTGGAGTTCCTCTCGCCGTTCCTGTTGAGAGGGCCTCCTCTTGAGATGCGACGGGAACGCCGGGAACTCTTTCCCGACGAAGCAGGGAAAGGATCCCTCATCTCGAGCTACGAGGCGGAAACGGGGCTCCTCTGGATGTGGGCGGGACCTTCGTGATTCCTCTCGAGTGGAGACGGCTAGGTCGGGGAACTTCTTGATTTGCACCAAGGGTGTGAAGGACCCTTTCGAAGTTCCAGAGGTGAGGTGTGATCAGCCTCGAGACGCCTCAGCGGAAATGGGCCTCATCTCGCCTGGAGGGGAGAACCTCCTGGATTTTTTCGAGTTGCAGCAGGTCTTTTCGAGTTACGACGGGGACCTCAGGGACCCGCTCTGGTGGCCTCAGGAAAGGCCAGTCCCCATGCGAGTTGCTAGGGGACCTCTCGGGATTCCTCTCCCGTCCATGCCGGGGCCTCAGTCCTTGTGTGGAGTCGGGGCCGGAACCTGAGGATTCCTCTCCAGTGTTGCCATGGATCTTGGGGTGCTTCTGAGTCTCCCCAGGGGAGTCAGGCCTCGTCTCGAGTGGGGGCATGCACGTGCGCTTTCCTCCCGAGCTGCAGCAGTAGTGTCACGCTTCCTGTCACGTGGATCAGGGGATCTGTGGCTTTCCCTCGAGGCTGTCCCTCGAGGCTTTCCCACGAGGCTTTCCCACAGGGCTGTGCCACGTGCCACCTTGGTGTGAGTCGATCCTCGGCGTGAAAGGCGAGCCGGTGAAGGGAAAAGAGGTTCCTCTGGAATGGACTGAGACATCTGGGGGACTCTTGGAATGGTGTCACGACCCTGGAGTTCCTCTCGCCGTTCCTGTTGAGAGGGCCTCCTCTTGAGATGCGACGGCAACGCCGGGAACTCTTTACCGACGAAGCAGGGAAAGGATCCATCATCTCGAGCTACGAGTCGGAAACGGGGCTCCTCTGGATGTGGGCGGGACCCTCGTGATTCCTCTCGAGTGGAGACGGGTATGTCGGGGAAGTTCTTGATTTGCACCAACGGTGTGAAGGACCCTTTCGAAGTTCCAGAGGTGAGGTGTGATCAGCCTCGAGACGCCTCAGAGGAAATGGGCCTCATCTCGCCTGGAGGGGAGAACCTCCTGGATTTTCTCGAGTTGCGGCAGGTCTTCTCGAGTTACGACGGGGACCTCAGGGACCCGCTCTGGTGGCCTCAGGAAAGGCCAGTCCCCATGCGAGTGGCGAGGGGACCTCTCGGGATTCCTCTCCCGTCCATGCCGGGGCCTCAGTCCTTGTGTGGAGTCGGGGCCGGAACCTGAGGATTCCTCTCCAGTGTTGCCATGGATCTTGGGGTGCTTCTGAGTCTCCCCAGGGGAGTCAGGCCTCGTCTCGAGTGGGGGCATGCACGTGCGCTTTCCTCCCGAGCTGCAGCAGTAGTGTCACGCTTCCTGTCACGTGGATCAAGGGATCTGTGGCTTTCCCTCGAGGCTGTCCCTCGAGGCTTTCCCACGAGGCTTTCCCACAGGGCTGTGCCACGTGCCACCTTGGTGTGAGTCGATCCTCGGCGTGAAAGACGAGCCGGTGAAGGGAAAAGAGGTTCCTCTGGAATGGACTGAGACATCTGGGGGACTCTTGGAATGGTGGCACGACCCTGGAGTTCCTCTCGCCGTTCCTGTAGAGAGGGCCTCCTCTTGAGATGCGACGGGAACGCCGGGAACTCTTTTCCCGACGAAGCAGGGAAAGGATCCCTCATCTCGAGCTACGAGGCGGAAACGGGGCTCCTCTGGATGTGGGCGGGACCCTCGTAAATCCTCTCGAGTGGAGACGGGTATTTCGGGGAACTTCTTGATTTGCACCAAGGGTGTGAAGGACCCTTTCGAAGTTCCAGAGGTGAGGTGTGATCAGCCTCGAGACGCCTCAGCGGAAATGGGCCTCACCTCGCCTGGAGGGGAGAACCTCCTGGATTTTCTCGAGTTGCGGCAGGTCTTCTCGAGTTACGACGGGGACCTCAGGGACCCGCTCTGGTGGCCTCAGGAAAGGCCAGTCCCCATGCGAGTTGCTAGGGGACCTCTCGGGATTCCTCTCCCGTCCATTCCGGGGCTTCAGTCCTTGTGTGGAGTCGGGGCCGAAACCTGAGGATTCCTCTCCAGTGTTGCCATGGATCTTGGGGTGCTTCTGAGTCTCCCCAGGGGAGTCAGGCCTCGTCTCGAGTGGGGGCATGCACGTGCGCTTTCCTCCCGAGCTGCAGCAGTAGTGTCACGCTTCCTGTCACGTGGATCAAGGGATCTGTGGCTTTCCCTCGAGGCTGTCCCTCGAGGCTTTCCCACGAGGCTTTCCCACAGGGCTGTGCCACGTGCCACCTTGGTGTGAGTCGATCCTCGGCGTGAAAGACGAGCTGGTGAAAGGAAAAGAGGTTCCTCTGGAATGGACTGAGACATCTGGGGGACTCTTGGAATGGTGGCACAACCCTGGAGTTCCTCTCGCCGTTCCTGTTGAGAGGGCCTCCTCTTGAGATGCGACGGGAACGCCTTCAACTCTTTCCCGACGAAGCAGGGAAAGGATCCCTCATCTCGAGCTACGAGGCGGAAACGGGGCTCCTCTGGATGTGGGCGGAACCCTCGTGATTCCTCTCGAGTGGAGACGGCTAGGTCGGGGAACTTCTTGATTTGCACCAAGGGTGTGAAGGAGCCTTTCGAAGTTCCAGAGGTGAGGTGTGATCAGCCTCGAGACGCCTCAGCGGAAATGGGCCTATCTCGCCTGGAGGGGAGAACCTCCTGGATTTTCTCGAGTTGCGGCAGGTCTTCTCGAGTTACGACGGGGACCTCAGGGACCCGGTCTCTTGGCCTCAGGAAAGGCCAGTCCCCATGAGAGATGCTAGGGGACCTCTCGGGATTCCTCTCCCGTCCATGCCGGGGCCTCAGTCCTTGTGTGGAGTCGGGGCCGGAACCTGAGGATTCCTCTCCAGTGTTGCCATGGATCTTGGGGTGCTTCTGAGTCTCCCCAGGTGAGTCAGGCCTCGTCTCGAGTGGGGGCATGCACGTGCGCTTTCCTCCCGAGCTGCAGCAGTAGTGTCACGCTTCCTGTCACGTGGATCAAGGGATCTGTGGCTTTCCCTCGAGGCTGTCCCTCGAGGCTTTCCCACGAGGCTTTCCCACAGGGCTGTGCCACGTGCCACCTTGGTGTGAGTCGATCCTCGGCGTGAAAGACGAGCCGGTGAAGGGAAAAGAGGTTCCTCTGGAATGGACTGAGACATCTGGGGGACTCTTGGAATGGTGGCACGACCCTGGAGTTCCTCTCGCCGTTCCTGTAGAGAGGGCCTCCTCTTGAGATGCGACGGGAACGCCGGGAACTCTTTCCCGACGAAGCAGGGAAAGGATCCCTCATCTCGAGCTACGAGGCGGAAACGGGGCTCCTCTGGATGTGGGCGGGACCTTCGTGATTCCTCTCGAGTGGAGACGGCTAGGTCGGGGAACTTCTTGATTTGCACCAAGGGTGTGAAGGACCCTTTCGAAGTTCCAGAGGTGAGGTGTGATCAGCCTCGAGACGCCTCAGCGGAAATGGGCCTCATCTCGCCTGGAGGGGAGAACCTCCTGGATTTTTTCGAGTTGCAGCAGGTCTTTTCGAGTTACGACGGGGACCTCAGGGACCCGCTCTGGTGGCCTCAGGAAAGGCCAGTCCCCATGCGAGTTGCTAGGGGACCTCTCGGGATTCCTCTCCCGTCCATGCCGGGGCCTCAGTCCTTGTGTGGAGTCGGGGCCGGAACCTGAGGATTCCTCTCCAGTGTTGCCATGGATCTTGGGGTGCTTCTGAGTCTCCCCAGGGGAGTCAGGCCTCGTCTCGAGTGGGGGCATGCACGTGCGCTTTCCTCCCGAGCTGCAGCAGTAGTGTCACGCTTCCTGTCACGTGGATCAAGGGATCTGTGGCTTTCCCTCGAGGCTGTCCCTCGAGGCTTTCCCACGAGGCTTTCCCACAGGGCTGTGCCACGTGCCACCTTGGTGTGAGTCGATCCTCGGCGTGAAAGGCGAGCCGGTGAAGGGAAAAGAGGTTCCTCTGGAATGGACTGAGACATCTGGGGGACTCTTGGAATGGTGTCACGACCCTGGAGTTCCTCTCGCCGTTCCTGTTGAGAGGGCCTCCTCTTGAGATGCGACGGCAACGCCGGGAACTCTTTACCGACGAAGCAGGGAAAGGATCCATCATCTCGAGCTACGAGTCGGAAACGGGGCTCCTCTGGATGTGGGCGGGACCCTCGTGATTCCTCTCGAGTGGAGACGGGTATGTCGGGGAAGTTCTTGATTTGCACCAACGGTGTGAAGGACCCTTTCGAAGTTCCAGAGGTGAGGTGTGATCAGCCTCGAGACGCCTCAGAGGAAATGGGCCTCATCTCGCCTGGAGGGGAGAAACTCCTGGATTTTCTCGAGTTGCGGCAGGTCTTCTCGAGTTACGACGGGGACCTCAGGGACCCGCTCTGGTGGCCTCAGGAAAGGCCAGTCCCCATGCGAGTGGCGAGGGGACCTCTCGGGATTCCTCTCCCGTCCATGCCGGGGCCTCAGTCCTTGTGTGGAGTCGGGGCCGGAACCTGAGGATTCCTCTCCAGTGTTGCCATGGATCTTGGGGTGCTTCTGAGTCTCCCCAGGGGAGTCAGGCCTCGTCTCGAGTGGGGGCATGCACGTGCGCTTTCCTCCCGAGCTGCAGCAGTAGTGTCACGCTTCCTGTCACGTGGATCAAGGGATCTGTGGCTTTCCCTCGAGGCTGTCCCTCGAGGCTTTCCCACGAGGCTTTCCCACAGGGCTGTGCCACGTGCCACCTTGGTGTGAGTCGATCCTCGGCGTGAAAGACGAGCCGGTGAAGGGAAAAGTGGTTCCTCTGGAATGGACTGAGACATCTGGGGGACTCTTGGAATGGTGGCACGACCCTGGAGTTCCTCTCGCCGTTCCTGTAGAGAGGGCCTCCTCTTGAGAAGCGACGGGAACGCCGGGAACTCTTTTCCCGACGAAGCAGGGAAAGGATCCCTCATCTCGAGCTACGAGGCGGAAACGGGGCTCCTCTGGATGTGGGCGGGACCCTCGTAAATCCTCTCGAGTGGAGACGGGTATTTCGGGGAACTTCTTGATTTGCACCAAGGGTGTGAAGGACCCTTTCGAAGTTCCAGAGGTGAGGTGTGATCAGCCTCGAGACGCCTCAGCGGAAATGGGCCTCACCTCGCCTGGAGGGGAGAACCTCCTGGATTTTCTCGAGTTGCGGCAGGTCTTCTCGAGTTACGACGGGGACCTCAGGGACCCGCTCTGGTGGCCTCAGGAAAGGCCAGTCCCCATGCGAGTTGCTAGGGGACCTCTCGGGATTCCTCTCCCGTCCATTCCGGGGCTTCAGTCCTTGTGTGGAGTCGGGGCCGAAACCTGAGGATTCCTCTCCAGTGTTGCCATGGATCTTGGGGTGCTTCTGAGTCTCCCCAGGGGAGTCAGGCCTCGTCTCGAGTGGGGGCATGCACGTGCGCTTTCCTCCCGAGCTGCAGCAGTAGTGTCACGCTTCCTGTCACGTGGATCAAGGGATCTGTGGCTTTCCCTCGAGGCTGTCCCTCGAGGCTTTCCCACGAGGCTTTCCCACAGGGCTGTGCCACGTGCCACCTTGGTGTGAGTCGATCCTCGGCGTGAAAGACGAGCTGGTGAAAGGAAAAGAGGTTCCTCTGGAATGGACTGAGACATCTGGGGGACTCTTGGAATGGTGGCACAACCCTGGAGTTCCTCTCGCCGTTCCTGTTGAGAGGGCCTCCTCTTGAGATGCGACGGGAACGCCGGGAACTCTTTCCCGACGAAGCAGGGAAAGGATCCCTCATCTCGAGCTACGAGGCGGAAACGGGGCTCCTCTGGATGTGGGCGGGACCCTCGTGATTCCTCTCGAGTGGAGACGGCTAGGTCGGGGAACTTCTTGATTTGCACCAAGGGTGTGAAGGAGCCTTTCGAAGTTCCAGAGGGGAGGTGTGATCAGCCTCGAGACGCCTCAGCGGAAATGGGCCTCATCTCGCCTGGAGGGGAGAACCTCCTGGATTTTCTCGAGTTGCGGCAGGTCTTCTCGAGTTACGACGGGGACCTCAGGGACCCGGTCTCTTGGCCTCAGGAAAGGCCAGTCCCCATGAGATATGCTAGGGGACCTCTCGGGATTCCTCTCCCGTCCATGCCGGGGCCTCAGTCCTTGTGTGGAGTCGGGGCCGGAACCTGAGGATTCCTCTCCAGTGTTGCCATGGATCTTGGGGTGCTTCTGAGTCTCCCCAGGTGAGTCAGGCCTCGTCTCGAGTGGGGGCATGCACGTGCGCTTTCCTCCCGAGCTGCAGCAGTAGTGTCACGCTTCCTGTCACGTGGATCAAGGGATCTGTGGCTTTCCCTCGAGGCTGTCCCTCGAGGCTTTCCCACGAGGCTTTCCCACAGGGCTGTGCCACGTGCCACCTTGGTGTGAGTCGATCCTCGGCGTGAAAGACGAGCCGGTGAAGGGAAAAGAGGTTCCTCTGGAATGGACTGAGACATCTGGGGGACTCTTGGAATGGTGGCACGACCCTGGAGTTCCTCTCGCCGTTCCTGTTGAGAGGGCCTCCTCTTGAGATGCGACGGGAACGCCGGGAACTCTTTCCCGACGAAGCAGGGAAAGGATCCCTCATCTCGAGCTACGAGGCGGAAACGGGGCTCCTCTGGATGTGGGCGGGACCTTCGTGATTCCTCTCGAGTGGAGACGGCTAGGTCGGGGAACTTCTTGATTTGCACCAAGGGTGTGAAGGACCCTTTCGAAGTTCCAGAGGTGAGGTGTGATCAGCCTCGAGACGCCTCAGCGGAAATGGGCCTCATCTCGCCTGGAGGGGAGAACCTCCTGGATTTTTTCGAGTTGCAGCAGGTCTTTTCGAGTTACGACGGGGACCTCAGGGACCCGCTCTGGTGGCCTCAGGAAAGGCCAGTCCCCATGCGAGTTGCTAGGGGACCTCTCGGGATTCCTCTCCCGTCCATGCCGGGGCCTCAGTCCTTGTGTGGAGTCGGGGCCGGAACCTGAGGATTCCTCTCCAGTGTTGCCATGGATCTTGGGGTGCTTCTGAGTCTCCCCAGGGGAGTCAGGCCTCGTCTCGAGTGGGGGCATGCACGTGCGCTTTCCTCCCGAGCTGCAGCAGTAGTGTCACGCTTCCTGTCACGTGGATCAGGGGATCTGTGGCTTTCCCTCGAGGCTGTCCCTCGAGGCTTTCCCACGAGGCTTTCCCACAGGGCTGTGCCACGTGCCACCTTGGTGTGAGTCGATCCTCGGCGTGAAAGGCGAGCCGGTGAAGGGAAAAGAGGTTCCTCTGGAATGGACTGAGACATCTGGGGGACTCTTGGAATGGTGTCACGACCCTGGAGTTCCTCTCGCCGTTCCTGTTGAGAGGGCCTCCTCTTGAGATGCGACGGCAACGCCGGGAACTCTTTACCGACGAAGCAGGGAAAGGATCCATCATCTCGAGCTACGAGTCGGAAACGGGGCTCCTCTGGATGTGGGCGGGACCCTCGTGATTCCTCTCGAGTGGAGACGGGTATGTCGGGGAAGTTCTTGATTTGCACCAACGGTGTGAAGGACCCTTTCGAAGTTCCAGAGGTGAGGTGTGATCAGCCTCGAGACGCCTCAGAGGAAATGGGCCTCATCTCGCCTGGAGGGGAGAACCTCCTGGATTTTCTCGAGTTGCGGCAGGTCTTCTCGAGTTACGACGGGGACCTCAGGGACCCGCTCTGGTGGCCTCAGGAAAGGCCAGTCCCCATGCGAGTGGCGAGGGGACCTCTCGGGATTCCTCTCCCGTCCATGCCGGGGCCTCAGTCCTTGTGTGGAGTCGGGGCCGGAACCTGAGGATTCCTCTCCAGTGTTGCCATGGATCTTGGGGTGCTTCTGAGTCTCCCCAGGGGAGTCAGGCCTCGTCTCGAGTGGGGGCATGCACGTGCGCTTTCCTCCCGAGCTGCAGCAGTAGTGTCACGCTTCCTGTCACGTGGATCAAGGGATCTGTGGCTTTCCCTCGAGGCTGTCCCTCGAGGCTTTCCCACGAGGCTTTCCCACAGGGCTGTGCCACGTGCCACCTTGGTGTGAGTCGATCCTCGGCGTGAAAGACGAGCCGGTGAAGGGAAAAGAGGTTCCTCTGGAATGGACTGAGACATCTGGGGGACTCTTGGAATGGTGGCACGACCCTGGAGTTCCTCTCGCCGTTCCTGTAGAGAGGGCCTCCTCTTGAGATGCGACGGGAACGCCGGGAACTCTTTTCCCGACGAAGCAGGGAAAGGATCCCTCATCTCGAGCTACGAGGCGGAAACGGGGCTCCTCTGGATGTGGGCGGGACCCTCGTAAATCCTCTCGAGTGGAGACGGGTATTTCGGGGAACTTCTTGATTTGCACCAAGGGTGTGAAGGACCCTTTCGAAGTTCCAGAGGTGAGGTGTGATCAGCCTCGAGACGCCTCAGCGGAAATGGGCCTCACCTCGCCTGGAGGGGAGAACCTCCTGGATTTTCTCGAGTTGCGGCAGGTCTTCTCGAGTTACGACGGGGACCTCAGGGACCCGCTCTGGTGGCCTCAGGAAAGGCCAGTCCCCATGCGAGTTGCTAGGGGACCTCTCGGGATTCCTCTCCCGTCCATTCCGGGGCTTCAGTCCTTGTGTGGAGTCGGGGCCGAAACCTGAGGATTCCTCTCCAGTGTTGCCATGGATCTTGGGGTGCTTCTGAGTCTCCCCAGGGGAGTCAGGCCTCGTCTCGAGTGGGGGCATGCACGTGCGCTTTCCTCCCGAGCTGCAGCAGTAGTGTCACGCTTCCTGTCACGTGGATCAAGGGATCTGTGGCTTTCCCTCGAGGCTGTCCCTCGAGGCTTTCCCACGAGGCTTTCCCACAGGGCTGTGCCACGTGCCACCTTGGTGTGAGTCGATCCTCGGCGTGAAAGACGAGCTGGTGAAAGGAAAAGAGGTTCCTCTGGAATGGACTGAGACATCTGGGGGACTCTTGGAATGGTGGCACAACCCTGGAGTTCCTCTCGCCGTTCCTGTTGAGAGGGCCTCCTCTTGAGATGCGACGGGAACGCCGGGAACTCTTTCCCGACGAAGCAGGGAAAGGATCCCTCATCTCGAGCTACGAGGCGGAAACGGGGCTCCTCTGGATGTGGGCGGAACCCTCGTGATTCCTCTCGAGTGGAGACGGCTAGGTCGGGGAACTTCTTGATTTGCACCAAGGGTGTGAAGGAGCCTTTCGAAGTTCCAGAGGTGAGGTGTGATCAGCCTCGAGACGCCTCAGCGGAAATGGGCCTATCTCGCCTGGAGGGGAGAACCTCCTGGATTTTCTCGAGTTGCGGCAGGTCTTCTCGAGTTACGACGGGGACCTCAGGGACCCGGTCTCTTGGCCTCAGGAAAGGCCAGTCCCCATGAGAGATGCTAGGGGACCTCTCGGGATTCCTCTCCCGTCCATGCCGGGGCCTCAGTCCTTGTGTGGAGTCGGGGCCGGAACCTGAGGATTCCTCTCCAGTGTTGCCATGGATCTTGGGGTGCTTCTGAGTCTCCCCAGGTGAGTCAGGCCTCGTCTCGAGTGGGGGCATGCACGTGCGCTTTCCTCCCGAGCTGCAGCAGTAGTGTCACGCTTCCTGTCACGTGGATCAAGGGATCTGTGGCTTTCCCTCGAGGCTGTCCCTCGAGGCTTTCCCACGAGGCTTTCCCACAGGGCTGTGCCACGTGCCACCTTGGTGTGAGTCGATCCTCGGCGTGAAAGACGAGCCGGTGAAGGGAAAAGAGGTTCCTCTGGAATGGACTGAGACATCTGGGGGACTCTTGGAATGGTGGCACGACCCTGGAGTTCCTCTCGCCGTTCCTGTTGAGAGGGCCTCCTCTTGAGATGCGACGGGAACGCCGGGAACTCTTTCCCGACGAAGCAGGGAAAGGATCCCTCATCTCGAGCTACGAGGCGGAAACGGGGCTCCTCTGGATGTGGGCGGGACCTTCGTGATTCCTCTCGAGTGGAGACGGCTAGGTCGGGGAACTTCTTGATTTGCACCAAGGGTGTGAAGGACCCTTTCGAAGTTCCAGAGGTGAGGTGTGATCAGCCTCGAGACGCCTCAGCGGAAATGGGCCTCATCTCGCCTGGAGGGGAGAACCTCCTGGATTTTTTCGAGTTGCAGCAGGTCTTTTCGAGTTACGACGGGGACCTCAGGGACCCGCTCTGGTGGCCTCAGGAAAGGCCAGTCCCCATGCGAGTTGCTAGGGGACCTCTCGGGATTCCTCTCCCGTCCATGCCGGGGCCTCAGTCCTTGTGTGGAGTCGGGGCCGGAACCTGAGGATTCCTCTCCAGTGTTGCCATGGATCTTGGGGTGCTTCTGAGTCTCCCCAGGGGAGTCAGGCCTCGTCTCGAGTGGGGGCATGCACGTGCGCTTTCCTCCCGAGCTGCAGCAGTAGTGTCACGCTTCCTGTCACGTGGATCAAGGGATCTGTGGCTTTCCCTCGAGGCTGTCCCTCGAGGCTTTCCCACGAGGCTTTCCCACAGGGCTGTGCCACGTGCCACCTTGGTGTGAGTCGATCCTCGGCGTGAAAGGCGAGCCGGTGAAGGGAAAAGAGGTTCCTCTGGAATGGACTGAGACATCTGGGGGACTCTTGGAATGGTGTCACGACCCTGGAGTTCCTCTCGCCGTTCCTGTTGAGAGGGCCTCCTCTTGAGATGCGACGGCAACGCCGGGAACTCTTTACCGACGAAGCAGGGAAAGGATCCCTCATCTCGAGCTACGAGTCGGAAACGGGGCTCCTCTGGATGTGGGCGGGACCCTCGTGATTCCTCTCGAGTGGAGACGGGTATGTCGGGGAAGTTCTTGATTTGCACCAACGGTGTGAAGGACCCTTTCGAAGTTCCTGAGGTGAGGTGTGATCAGCCTCGAGACGCCTCAGAGGAAATGGGCCTCATCTCGCCTGGAGGGGAGAACCTCCTGGATTTTCTCGAGTTGCGGCAGGTCTTCTCGAGTTACGACGGGGACCTCAGGGACCCGCTCTGGTGGCCTCAGGAAAGGCCAGTCCCCATGCGAGTGGCGAGGGGACCTCTCGGGATTCCTCTCCCGTCCATGCCGGGGCCTCAGTCCTTGTGTGGAGTCGGGGCCGGAACCTGAGGATTCCTCTCCAGTGTTGCCATGGATCTTGGGGTGCTTCTGAGTCTCCCCAGGGGAGTCAGGCCTCGTCTCGAGTGGGGGCATGCACGTGCGCTTTCCTCCCGAGCTGCAGCAGTAGTGTCACGCTTCCTGTCACGTGGATCAAGGGATCTGTGGCTTTCCCTCGAGGCTGTCCCTCGAGGCTTTCCCACGAGGCTTTCCCACAGGGCTGTGCCACGTGCCACCTTGGTGTGAGTCGATCCTCGGCGTGAAAGACGAGCCGGTGAAGGGAAAAGAGGTTCCTCTGGAATGGACTGAGACATCTGGGGGACTCTTGGAATGGTGGCACGACCCTGGAGTTCCTCTCGCCGTTCCTGTAGAGAGGGCCTCCTCTTGAGATGCGACGGGAATGCCGGGAACTCTTTTCCCGACGAAGCAGGGAAAGGATCCCTCATCTCGAGCTACGAGGCGGAAACGGGGCTCCTCTGGATGTGGGCGGGACCCTCGTAAATCCTCTCGAGTGGAGACGGGTATTTCGGGGAACTTCTTGATTTGCACCAAGGGTGTGAAGGACCCTTTCGAAGTTCCAGAGGTGAGGTGTGATCAGCCTCGAGACGCCTCAGCGGAAATGGGCCTCACCTCGCCTGGAGGGGAGAACCTCCTGGATTTTCTCGAGTTGCGGCAGGTCTTCTCGAGTTACGACGGGGACCTCAGGGACCCGCTCTGGTGGCCTCAGGAAAGGCCAGTCCCCATGCGAGTTGCTAGGGGACCTCTCGGGATTCCTCTCCCGTCCATTCCGGGGCTTCAGTCCTTGTGTGGAGTCGGGGCCGAAACCTGAGGATTCCTCTCCAGTGTTGCCATGGATCTTGGGGTGCTTCTGAGTCTCCCCAGGGGAGTCAGGCCTCGTCTCGAGTGGGGGCATGCACGTGCGCTTTCCTCCCGAGCTGCAGCAGTAGTGTCACGCTTCCTGTCACGTGGATCAAGGGATCTGTGGCTTTCCCTCGAGGCTGTCCCTCGAGGCTTTCCCACGAGGCTTTCCCACAGGGCTGTGCCACGTGCCACCTTGGTGTGAGTCGATCCTCGGCGTGAAAGACGAGCTGGTGAAAGGAAAAGAGGTTCCTCTGGAATGGACTGAGACATCTGGGGGACTCTTGGAATGGTGGCACAACCCTGGAGTTCCTCTCGCCGTTCCTGTTGAGAGGGCCTCCTCTTGAGATGCGACGGGAACGCCGGGAACTCTTTCCCGACGAAGCAGGGAAAGGATCCCTCATCTCGAGCTACGAGGCGGAAACGGGGCTCCTCTGGATGTGGGCGGGACCCTCGTGATTCCTCTCGAGTGGAGACGGCTAGGTCGGGGAACTTCTTGATTTGCACCAAGGGTGTGAAGGAGCCTTTCGAAGTTCCAGAGGTGAGGTGTGATCAGCCTCGAGACGCCTCAGCGGAAATGGGCCTCATCTCGCCTGGAGGGGAGAACCTCCTGGATTTTCTCGAGTTGCGGCAGGTCTTCTCGAGTTACGACGGGGACCTCAGGGACCCGGTCTCTTGGCCTCAGGAAAGGCCAGTCCCCATGAGAGATGCTAGGGGACCTCTCGGGATTCCTCTCCCGTCCATGCCGGGGCCTCAGTCCTTGTGTGGAGTCGGGGCCGGAACCTGAGGATTCCTCTCCAGTGTTGCCATGGATCTTGGGGTGCTTCTGAGTCTCCCCAGGTGAGTCAGGCCTCGTCTCGAGTGGGGGCATGCACGTGCGCTTTCCTCCCGAGCTGCAGCAGTAGTGTCACGCTTCCTGTCACGTGGATCAAGGGATCTGTGGCTTTCCCTCGAGGCTGTCCCTCGAGGCTTTCCCACGAGGCTTTCCCACAGGGCTGTGCCACGTGCCACCTTGGTGTGAGTCGATCCTCGGCGTGAAAGACGAGCCGGTGAAGGGAAAAGAGGTTCCTCTGGAATGGACTGAGACATCTGGGGGACTCTTGGAATGGTGGCACGACCCTGGAGTTCCTCTCGCCGTTCCTGTTGAGAGGGCCTCCTCTTGAGATGCGACGGGAACGCCGGGAACTCTTTCCCGACGAAGCAGGGAAAGGATCCCTCATCTCGAGCTACGAGGCGGAAACGGGGCTCCTCTGGATGTGGGCGGGACCTTCGTGATTCCTCTCGAGTGGAGACGGCTAGGTCGGGGAACTTCTTGATTTGCACCAAGGGTGTGAAGGACCCTTTCGAAGTTCCAGAGGTGAGGTGTGATCAGCCTCGCGACGCCTCAGCGGAAATGGGCCTCATCTCGCCTGGAGGGGAGAACCTCCTGGATTTTCTCGAGTTGCAGCAGGTCTTTTCGAGTTACGACGGGGACCTCAGGGACCCGCTCTGGTGGCCTCAGGAAAGGCCAGTCCCCATGCGAGTTGCTAGGGGACCTCTCGGGATTCCTCTCCCGTCCATGCCGGGGCCTCAGTCCTTGTGTGGAGTCGGGGCCGGAACCTGAGGATTCCTCTCCAGTGTTGCCATGGATCTTGGGGTGCTTCTGAGTCTCCCCAGGGGAGTCAGGCCTCGTCTCGAGTGGGGGCATGCACGTGCGCTTTCCTCCCGAGCTGCAGCAGTAGTGTCACGCTTCCTGTCACGTGGATCAAGGGATCTGTGGCTTTCCCTCGAGGCTGTCCCTCGAGGCTTTCCCACGAGGCTTTCCCACAGGGCTGTGCCACGTGCCACCTTGGTGTGAGTCGATCCTCGGCGTGAAAGGCGAGCCGGTGAAGGGAAAAGAGGTTCCTCTGGAATGGACTGAGACATCTGGGGGACTCTTGGAATGGTGTCACGACCCTGGAGTTCCTCTCGCCGTTCCTGTTGAGAGGGCCTCCTCTTGAGATGCGACGGCAACGCCGGGAACTCTTTACCGACGAAGCAGGGAAAGGATCCATCATCTCGAGCTACGAGGCGGAAACGGGGCTCCTCTGGATGTGGGCGGGACCCTCGTGATTCCTCTCGAGTGGAGACGGGTATGTCGGGGAAGTTCTTGATTTGCACCAACGGTGTGAAGGACCCTTTCGAAGTTCCAGAGGTGAGGTGTGATCAGCCTCGAGACGCCTCAGAGGAAATGGGCCTCATCTCGCCTGGAGGGGAGAACCTCCTGGATTTTCTCGAGTTGCGGCAGGTCTTCTCGAGTTACGACGGGGACCTCAGGGACCCGCTCTGGTGGCCTCAGGAAAGGCCAGTCCCCATGCGAGTGGCGAGGGGACCTCTCGGGATTCCTCTCCCGTCCATGCCGGGGCCTCAGTCCTTGTGTGGAGTCGGGGCCGGAACCTGAGGATTCCTCTCCAGTGTTGCCATGGATCTTGGGGTGCTTCTGAGTCTCCCCAGGGGAGTCAGGCCTCGTCTCGAGTGGGGGCATGCACGTGCGCTTTCCTCCCGAGCTGCAGCAGTAGTGTCACGCTTCCTGTCACGTGGATCAAGGGATCTGTGGCTTTCCCTCGAGGCTGTCCCTCGAGGCTTTCCCACGAGGCTTTCCCACAGGGCTGTGCCACGTGCCACCTTGGTGTGAGTCGATCCTCGGCGTGAAAGACGAGCCGGTGAAGGGAAAAGAGGTTCCTCTGGAATGGACTGAGACATCTGGGGGACTCTTGGAATGGTGGCACGACCCTGGAGTTCCTCTCGCCGTTCCTGTAGAGAGGGCCTCCTCTTGAGATGCGACGGGAACGCCGGGAACTCTTTTCCCGACGAAGCAGGGAAAGGATCCCTCATCTCGAGCTACGAGGCGGAAACGGGGCTCCTCTGGATGTGGGCGGGACCCTCGTAAATCCTCTCGAGTGGAGACGGGTATTTCGGGGAACTTCTTGATTTGCACCAAGGGTGTGAAGGACCCTTTCGAAGTTCCAGAGGTGAGGTGTGATCAGCCTCGAGACGCCTCAGCGGAAATGGGCCTCACCTCGACTGGAGGGGAGAACCTCCTGGATTTTCTCGAGTTGCGGCAGGTCTTCTCGAGTTACGACGGGGAGCTCAGGGACCCGCTCTGGTGGCCTCAGGAAAGGCCAGTCCCCATGCGAGTTGCTAGGGGACCTCTCGGGATTCCTCTCCCGTCCATGCCGGGGCCTCAGTCCTTGTGTGGAGTCGGGGCCGGAACCTGAGGATTCCTCTCCAGTGTTGCCATGGATCTTGGGGTGCTTCTGAGTCTCCCCAGGGGAGTCAGGCCTCGTCTCGAGTGGGGGCATGCACGTGCGCTTTCCTCCCGAGCTGCAGCAGTAGTGTCACGCTTCCTGTCACGTGGATCAAGGGATCTGTGGCTTTCCCTCGAGGCTGTCCCTCGAGGCTTTCCCACGAGGCTTTCCCACAGGGCTGTGCCACGTGCCACCTTGGTGTGAGTCGATCCTCGGCGTGAAAGACGAGCCGGTGAAGGGAAAAGAGGTTCCTCTGGAATGGACTGAGACATCTGGGGGACTCTTGGAATGGTGGCACGACCCTGGAGTTCCTCTCGCCGTTCCTGTTGAGAGGGCCTCCTCTTGAGATGCGACGGGAACGCCGGGAACTCTTTCCCGACGAAGCAGGGAAAGGATCCCTCATCTCGAGCTACGAGGCGGAAACGGGGCTCCTCTGGAAGTGGGCGGGACCCTCGTGTTTCCTCTCGAGTGGAGAAGGGTATGTCGGGGAACTTCTTGAGTTGCACCCAGGGTGTGAAGGACCCTTTCGAAGTTCCAGAGGTGAGGTGTGATTAGCCCCGAGAAGCCTCTGCGGAAATGGGCCTCATCTCGCCTGCAGGGGAGAACCTCCTGGATATTCTCGAGTTGCGGCAGGTCTTCTCGAGTTACGACGGGGACCTCAGGGACCTGCTCTGGTGGCCTCAGGAAGGGCCAGTCCCCATGCGAGTTTCTAGGGGCCATCTCGGGATTCCTCCCAAGTCGATGCCTGGGCTTAAGACCTTCTGTGGAATTGAAGCCAGAAACTGAGCATTCCACTCCAGTGTTGACATGGATCTTGGGGTGCCTCTGAGTCTCCCCAGGGGAGTCAGGCTTCTTCTCGGGTGGGGGCATGCACGTGCGCTTTACTCCCGAGCTGCAGCAGTAGGGTCACGCTTCCTGTCACGTGGATGAAGGGATCTGTGGCTTTCCCTCGAGGCTTTCCCTCGAGGCTTTCCCACGAGGCTTTCCCACAGGGCTGTGCCACGTGCCACCTTGGTGTGAGTCGATCCTCGCCGTGAAAGACGAGCCGGTGAAGGGAAAAGAGGTTCCTCTGGAATGGACTGAGACATCTGGGGGACTCTTGGAATGGTGTCACGACCCTGGAGTTCCTCTCGCCGTTCCTGTTCAGAGGGCCTCCTCTTCAGATGCGACGGGAATGCCGGGAATTCTTTCCCGACGAAGCAGGGAAAGGATCCCTCACCTCGAGCTACGAGGCGGAAACGGGGCTCCTCTGGATGTGGGCGGGACCCTCGTGTTTCCTCTCGAGTGGAGACGGGTATGTCGGGGAACTTCTTGAGTTGCACCCAGGGTGTGAAGGACCCTTTCTCAGTTCCAGAGGTAAGGTGTGATTAGCCCCGAGGAGCCTCTGCGGAAATGGGACTCCTCTCGCATGGAGGGGAGAACCTCCTGGATTTTCTCGAGTTGCGGCAGGTCTTCTCGAGTTACGACGGGGACCTCAGGGACCCGCTCTGGTTGCCTCAGGAAGGGCCAGTCCCCATGTGAGTTGCTAGGGGCCATCTCGGGATTCCTCTCCCGTCGATGCCAGGGCCTAAGACCTTGTGTGGAGTCGGGGCCGGAACCTGAGGATTCCTCTCCAGTGTTGACATGGATCTTGGGGTGCCTCTGAGTCACCCCAGGGGAGTCAAGCCTCGTCTCGAGTGGGGGCATGCACGTGCAATTCCCTCCCGAGCTGCAGCAGTAGGGTCATGCTTCCTGTCACGTGGATCAAGGGATCTGTGGCTTTCCCTCGAGGCTTTCCCACAGGGCTGTGCCAAGTGCCACCTTGGTGTGAGTCGATCCTCGCCGTGAAAGACGATCCGGTGAAGGGAAAAAAGGTTCCTCTGGAATGGACTGAGACATCTGAGGGACTCTTGGAATGGTGGCACGACCCCAGAGTTCCTCTCGCCGTTCCTGTTCAGAGGGCCTCCTCTTCAGATGCGACGGGAATGCCGGGAATTCTTTCCCGACGAAGCAGGGAAAGGATCCCTCACCTCGAGCTACGAGTCGGAAACGTGGCTCCTCTGGATGTGGGCGGGACCCTCGTGTTTCCTCTCGAGTGGAGACGGGTATGTCGGGGAAATTCTTGAGTTGCACCCAGGGTGTGAAGGACCCTTTCGAAGTTCCAGAGGTAAGGTGTGATTAGCCCCGAGCAGCCTCTGCGGAAATGGGACTCCTCTCGCATGGAGGGGAGAACCTCCTGGATTTTCTCGAGTTGCGGCAGGTCTTCTCGAGTTACGACGGGGACCTCAGGGACCCGCTCTGGTGGCCTCAGGATGGGCCTGTCCCCATGTGAGTTGCTAGGGGCCATCTCGGGATTCCTCTCCCGTCGATGCCGGGGCCTAAGACCTTGTGTGGAGTCGGGGCCGGAACCTGAGGATTCCTCTCCAGTGTTGACATGGATCTTGGGGTGCCTCTGAGTCACGCCAGGGGAGTCAAGCCTCGTCTCGAGTGGGGGCATGCACGTGCAATTCCCTCCCGAGCTGCAGCAGTAGGGTCATGCTTCCTGTCACGTGGATCAAGGGATCTGTGGCTTTCCCTCGAGGCTTTCCCACAGGGCTGTGCCAAGTGCCACCTTGGTGTGAGTCGATCCTCGCCGTGAAAGACCAGCCGGTGAAGGGAAAAAAGGTTCCTCTGGAATGGACTGAGACATCTGAGGGACTCTTGGAATGGTGGCACGACCCCGGAGTTCCTCTCGCCGTTCCTGTTCAGAGGGCCTCCTCTTCAGATGCGACGGGAATGCCGGGAATTCTTTCCCGACGAAGCAGGGAAAGGATCCCTCACCTCGAGCTACGAGTCGGAAACGGGGCTCCTCTGGATGTGGGCGGGACCCTCGTGTTTCCTCTCGAGTGGAGACGGGTATGTCGGGGAAATTCTTGAGTTGCACCCAGGGTGTGAAGGACCCTTTCGAAGTTCCAGAGGTAAGGTGTGATTAGCCCCGAGCAGCCTCTGCGGAAATGGGACTCCTCTCGCATGGAGGGGAGAACCTCCTGGATTTTCTCGAGTTGCGGCAGGTCTTCTTGAGTTACGACGGGGACCTCAGGGACCCGCTCTGGTGGCCTCAGGAAGGGCCAGTCCCCATGTGAGTTGCTAGGGGCCATCACGGGATTCCTCTCCCGTCGATGCCGGGGCCTAAGACCTTGTGTGGAGTCGGGGCCGGAACCTGAGGATTCCTCTCCAGTGTTGACATGGATCTTGGGGTGCCTCTGAGTCTCCCCAAGGGGAGTCAAGCCTCGTCTCGAGTGGGGGCATTCACGTGCGATTCCCTCCCGAGCTGCAGCAGTAGGGTCACGCTTCCTGTCACGTGGATCAAGGGATCTGTGGCTTTCCCTCGAGGCTTTCCCTCGAGGCTTTCCCACGAGGCTTTCCCGCAGGGCTGTGCCAAGTGCCACCTTGGTGTGAGTAGATCCTCGGCGTGAAAGACGAGCCGGTGAAGGGAAAAGAGGTTCCTCTGGAATGGACTGAGACATCTGGGGGACTCTTGGAATGGTGGCACGACCCTGGAGTTCCTCTCGCCGTTCCTGTTCAGAGGGCCTCCTCTTGAGATGCGACGGGAACGCCGGGAATTCTTTCCCGACGAAGCATGGAAAGGATCCGTCACCTCGTGCTACGAGGCGGAAACGGGGCTCCTCTGGATGTGGGCGGGACCCTCGTGTTTCCTCTCGAGTGGAGACGGGTATGTCGGGGAACTTCTTGAGTTGCACCAAGGGTGGGAATGACCCTTTCGTCCTTCCAGAGGTGAGGTGTGATTAGCCCCGAGAAGCCTCTGCGGAAATGGGCCTCATCTCGCCCGCAGGGGAGAACCTCCTGGATATTCTCGAGTTGCAGCAGGTCTTCTCGAGTTACGACGGGGACCTCAGGGACCCGCTCTGGTGGCCTCAGGAAGGGCCAGTCCCCATGCGAGTTGCTAGGGGCCATCTCGGGATTCCTCTCCCGTCGATGCCGGGTAATAAGGCCTTGTGTGGAGTCGGGGCCGGAACCTGAGCATTCCTCTCCAGTATTGACATGGATCTTGGGGTGCCTCTGAGTGTCCCCAGGGGAGTCAGGCCTCGTCTCGAGTGGGGGCATGCACGTGTGCTTCCCTCCCGAGCTGCAGCAGTAGGGTCACGCTTCCTGTCACGTGGATGAAGGGATCTGTGGCTTTCCCTCGAGGCTTTCCCTCGAGGCTTTCCCACGAGGCTTTCCCACAGGTCTGTGCCAAGTGCCACATTGTTTTGAGTAGATCCTCGGCGTGAAAGACGAGCCGGTGAAGGGAAAAGAGGTTCCTCTGGAATGGACTGAGGCATCTGGGGGACTCTTGGAATGGTGGCACGACCCTGGAGTTCCTCTCGCCGTTCCTGTTGAGAGGGCCTCCTCTTGAGATGCGACGGGAACGCCGGGAATTCTTTCCCGACGAAGCAGGGAAAGGATCCATCACCTCGTGCTACGAGGCGGAAACGGGGCTCCTCTGGATGTGGGCGGGACCCTCGTGTTTCCTCTCGAGTGGAGACGGGTATGTCGGGGAACTTCTTGATTTGCACCAAGGGTGTGAATGACCCTTTCGACCTTCCAGAGGTGAGGTGTGATTAGCCCCGAGAAACATCTCCGGAAATGGGCCTCCTCTCCCATGGAGGGGAGAACCTCCTGGATTTTCTCGAGTTGCGGCAGGACTTCTCGAGTTACGACGGGGACCTCAGGTACCCGCTCTGGTGGCCTCCGGACGGGCCAGTCCCCATGTGAGTTGCTAGGGGCCATCTCGGGATTCCTCTCCAGTCGATGCCGGGGAATAAGACCTTGTGTGGAGTCGCGGCCGGAAACTGAGGATTCCTCTCCAGTGTTGACATGGATCTTGGGGTGCCTCTGAGTCCCCCAGGGGAGTCAAGCCTCGTCTCGAGTGGGGGCATGCACGTGCGCTTCCCTCCCGAGCTGCAGCAGCAGGGTCAGGCTTCCTGTCACGTGGATCAAGGGATCTGTGGCTTTCCCTCGAGGCTTTGCCACAGGGCTGTGCCAAGTGCCACCTTGGTGTGAGTCGATCCTCGCCGTGAAAGACGATCCGGTGAAGGGAAAAGAGGTTCCTCTGGAATGGACTGAGACATCTGGGGGACTCTTGGAATGGTGTCACGACCCTGGAGTTCCTCTCGCCGTTCCTGTTCAGAGGGCCTCCTCTTCAGATGCGACGGGAATGCCGGGAATTCTTTCCCGACGAAGCAGGGAAAGGATCCCTCACCTCAAGCTACGAGGCGGAAACGGGGCTCCTCTGGATGTGGGCGGGACCCTCGTGTTTCCTCTCGAGTGGAGACGGGTATGTCGGGGAACTTCTTGAGTTGCACCCAGGGTGTGAAGGACCCTTTCAAAGTTCCAGAGGTAAGGTGTTATTAGCCCCGAGGAGCCTCTGCGGAAATGGGACTCCTCTCGCATGGAGGGGAGAACCTCCTGGATTTTCTCGAGTTGCGGCAGGTCTTCTCGAGTTACGACGGGGACCTCAGGGACCCGCTCTGGTGGCCTCAGGAAGGGCCAGTCCCCATGTGAGTTGCTAGGGGCCATCTCGGGATTCCTCTCCCGTCGATGCCGGGGCCTAAGACCTTGTGTGGAGTCGGGGCCGGAACCTGAGGATTCCTCTCCAGTGTTGACATGGATCTTGGGGTGCCTCTGAGTCTCCCCAGGGGAGTCAAGCCTCGTCTCGAGTGGGGGCATTCACGTGCGATTCCCTCCCGAGCTGCAGCAGTAGGGTCACGCTTCCTGTCACGTGGATCAAGGGATCTGTGGCTTTCCCTCGAGGCTTTCCCTCGAGGCTTTCCCACGAGGCTTTCCCACAGGGCTGTGCCAAGTGCCACCTTGGTGTGAGTCGATCCTCGGCGTGAAAGACGAGCCAGTGAAAGGAAAAGAGTTTCCTCTGGAATGGACAGAGACATCTGGGGGACTCTTGAAATCGTGGCACGACCCAGGAGTTCCTCTCGCCGTTCCTGTTGAGACGGCCTCCTCTTGAGATGCGACGGGAACGCCGGGAATTCTTTCCCAACCAAGCAGGGAAAGAATCCCTCACCTCGAGCTACGAGGCGGAAACGGGGTTCCTCTGGATGTGGGCGGGACCCACGTGTTTCCACTCGAGTGGAGAAGGGTATGTCGGGGAAATTCTTGAGTTGCACCAAGGGTGTGAAGGACCCTATCGACGTTCCAGAGGTGAGGTGTATTTAGCCCCGGAAGCCTCTGCGGTAATGGGCATCATCTCGCCTGCAGGGGAGAACCTCCTGGATATTCTCGAGTTGCGGCAGTTCCTCTCGAGTTACGTCGGGGACTTCAGGGACCCGCTCTGGTGGTCTCAGGAAGGGCCAGTCCCCATGTGAGTTGCTAGGGGCCATCTCGGGATTCCTCTCCAGTCGATGCCGGGGCCTAAGACCTTCTGTGGAATTGGGGCCGGAAACTGAGCATTCCTCTCCAGTGTTGACATGGATCTTGGGGTGCCTCTGAGTCTCCCGAGGGGAGTCAGGCTTTGTCTCGGATGGGGGCATGCACGTGCGCTTTCCTCCCGAGCTGCAGCAGTAGTGTCACGCTTCCTGTCACGTGGATCAAGGGATCTGTGGCTTTCCCTCGAGGCTGTCCCTCGAGGCTTTCCCACGAGGCTTTCCCACAGGGCTGTGCCACGTGCCACCTTGGTGTGAGTCGATCCTCGGCGTGAAAGACGAGCTGGTGAAAGGAAAAGAGGTTCCTCTGGAATGGACTGAGACATCTGGGGGACTCTTGGAATGGTGGCACAACCCTGGAGTTCCTCTCGCCGTTCCTGTTGAGAGGGCCTCCTCTTGAGATGCGACGGGAACGCCGGGAACTCTTTCCCGACGAAGCAGGGAAAGGATCCCTCATCTCGAGCTACGAGGCGGAAACGGGGCTCCTCTGGATGTGGGCGGGACCCTCGTGATTCCTCTCGAGTGGAGACGGCTAGGTCGGGGAACTTCTTGATTTGCACCAAGGGTGTGAAGGAGCCTTTCGAAGTTCCAGAGGTGAGGTGTGATCAGCCTCGAGACGCCTCAGCGGAAATGGGTCTCATCTCGCCTGGAGGGGAGAACCTCCTGGATTTTCTCGAGTTGCGGCAGGTCTTCTCGAGTTACGACGGGGACCTCAGGGACCCGGTCTGTTGGCCTCAGGAAAGGCCAGTCCCCATGAGAGATGCTAGGGGACCTCTCGGGATTCCTCTCCCGTCCATGCCGGGGCCTCAGTCCTTGTGTGGAGTCGGGGCCGGAACCTGAGGATTCCTCTCCAGTGTTGCCATGGATCTTGGGGTGCTTCTGAGTCTCCCCAGGGGAGTCAGGCCTCGTCTCGAGTGGGGGCATGCACGTGCGCTTTCCTCCCGAGCTGCAGCAGTAGTGTCACGCTTCCTGTCACGTGGATCAAGGGATCTGTGGCTTTCCCTCGAGGCTGTCCCTCGAGGCTTTCCCACGAGGCTTTCCCACAGGGCTGTGCCACGTGCCACCTTGGTGTGAGTCGATCCTCGGCGTGAAAGGCGAGCCGGTGAAGGGAAAAGAGGTTCCTCTGGAATGGACTGAGACATCTGGGGGACTCTTGGAATGGTGGCACGACCCTGGAGTTCCTCTCGCCGTTCCTGTTGAGAGGGCCTCCTCTTGAGATGCGACGGGAACGCCGGGAACTCTTTACCGACGAAGCAGGGAAAGGATCCATCATCTCGAGCTACGAGGCGGAAACGGGGCTCCTCTGGATGTGGGCGGGACCCTCGTGATTCCTCTCGAGTGGAGACGGGTATGTCGGGGAAGTTCTTGATTTGCACCAACGGTGTGAAGGACCCTTTCGAAGTTCCAGAGGTGAGGTGTGATCAGCCTCGAGACGCCTCAGAGGAAATGGGCCTCATCTCGCCTGGAGGGGAGAACCTCCTGGATTTTCTCGAGTTGCGGCAGGTCTTCTCGAGTTACGACGGGGACCTCAGGGACCCGCTCTGGTGGCCTCAGGAAAGGCCAGTCCCCATGAGAGTTGCTAGGGGACCTCTCGGGATTCCTCTCCCGTCCATGCCGGGGCCTCAGTCCTTGTGTGGAGTTGGGGCCGGAACCTGAGGATTCCTCTCCAGTGTTGCCATGGATCTTGGGGTGCTTCTGAGTCTCCCCAGGGGAGTCAGGCCTCGTCTCGAGTGGGGGCATGCACGTGCGCTTTCCTCCCGAGCTGCAGCAGTAGTGTCACGCTTCCTGTCACGTGGATCAAGGGATCTGTGGCTTTCCCTCGAGGCTGTCCCTCGAGGCTTTCCCACGAGGCTTTCCCACAGGGCTGTGCCACGTGCCACCTTGGTGTGAGTCGATCCTCGGCGTGAAAGACGAGCCGGTGAAGGGAAAAGAGGTTCCTCTGGAATGGACTGAGACATCTGGGGGACTCTTGGAATGGTGGCACGACCCTGGAGTTCCTCTCGCCGTTCCTGTAGAGAGGGCCTCCTCTTGAGATGCGACGGGAACGCCGGGAACTCTTTTCCCGACGAAGCAGGGAAAGGATCCCTCATCTCGAGCTACGAGGCGGAAACGGGGCTCCTCTGGATGTGGGCGGGACCCTCGTAAATCCTCTCGAGTGGAGACGGGTATTTCGGGGAACTTCTTGATTTGCACCAAGGGTGTGAAGGACCCTTTCGAAGTTCCAGAGGTGAGGTGTGATCAGCCTCGAGACGCCTCAGCGGAAATGGGCCTCACCTCGCCTGGAGGGGAGAACCTCCTGGATTTTCTCGAGTTGCGGCAGGTCTTCTCGAGTTACGACGGGGACCTCAGGGACCCGCTCTGGTGGCCTCAGGAAAGGCCAGTCCCCATGCGAGTTGCTAGTGGACCTCTCGGGATTCCTCTCCCGTCCATGCCGGGGCCTCAGTCCTTGTGTGGAGTCGGGGCCGGAACCTGAGGATTCCTCTCCAGTGTTGCCATGGATCTTGGGGTGCTTCTGAGTCTCCCCAGGGGAGTCAGGCGTCGTCTCGAGTGGGGGCATGCACGTGCGCTTTACTCCCGAGCTGCAGCAGTAGTGTCACGCTTACTGTCACGTGGATCAAGGGATCTGTGGCTTTCCCTCGAGGCTGTCCCTCGAGGCTTTCCCACGAGGCTTTCCCACAGGGCTGTGCCACGTGCCACCTTGGTGTGAGTCGATCCTCGGCGTGAAAGACGAGCCGGTGAAGGGAAAAGAGGTTCCTCTGGAATGGACTGAGACATCTGGGGGACTCTTGGAATGGTGGCACGACCCTGGAGTTCCTCTCGCCGTTCCTGTTGAGAGGGCCTCCTCTTGAGATGCGACGGGAACGCCGGGAACTCTTTCCCGACGAAGCAGGGAAAGGATCCCTCATCTTGAGCTACGAGGCGGAAACGGGGCTCCTCTGGATGTGGGCGGGACCCTCGTGATTCCTCTCGAGTGGAGACGGGTATGTCGGGGAACTTCTTGATTTGCACCAAGGGTGTGAAGGACCCTTTCGAAGTTCCAGAGGTGAGGTGTGATCAGCCTCGAGACGCCTCAGCGGAAATGGGCCTCATCTCGCCTGGAGGGGAGAACCTCCTGGATTTTCTCGAGTTGCGGCAGGTCTTCTCGAGTTACGACGGGGACCTCAGGGACCCGCTCTGGTGGCCTCAGGAAAGGCCAGTCACCATGCGAGTTGCTAGGGGACCTCTTGGGATTCCTCTCCCATCCATGCCGGGGCCTCAGTCCTTGTGTGGAGTCGGGGCCGGAACCTGAGGATTCCTCTCGAGTGTTGCCATGGATCTTGGGGTGCTTCTGAGTCTCCCCAGGGGAGTCAGGCCTCGTCTCGAGTGGGGGCATGCACGTGCGCTTTCCTCCCGAGCTGCAGCAGTAGTGTCAAGCTTCCTGTCACGTGGATCAAGGGATCTGTGGCTTTCCCTCGAGGCTGTCCCTCGAGGCTTTCCCACGAGGCTTTCCCACAGGGCTGTGCCACGTGCCACCTTGGTGTGAGTCGATCCTCGGCGTGAAAGACGAGCCGGTGAAGGGAAAAGAGGTTCCTCGGGAATGGACTGAGACATCTGGGGGACTCTTGGAATGGTGGCACGACCCTGGAGTTCCTCTCGCCGTTCCTGTTCAGAGGGCCTCCTCTTGAGATGCGACGGGAACGCCGGGAATTCTTTCCCGACGAAGCAGGGAAAGGATCCGTCACCTCGAGCTACGAGGCGGAAACGGGGCTCCTCTGGATGTGGGCGGGACCCTCGTGTTTCCTCTCGAGTGGAGAAGGGTATGTCGGGGAACTTCTTGAGTTGCACCCAGGGTGTGAAGGACCCTTTCGAAGTTCCAGAGGTGAGGTGTGATTAGCCCCGAGAAGCCTCTGCGGAAATGGGCCTCATCTCGCCTGCAGGGGAGAACCTCCTGGATATTCTCGAGTTGCGGCAGGTCTTCTCGAGTTACGACGGGGACCTCAGGGACCTGCTCTGGTGGCCTCAGGAAGGGCCAGTCCCCATGCGAGTTTCTAGGGGCCATCTCGGGATTCCTCCCAAGTCGATGCCTGGGCTTAAGACCTTCTGAGGAATTGAAGCCAGAAACTGAGCATTCCTCTCCAGTGTTGACATGGATCTTGGGGTGCCTCTGAGTCTCCCCAGGGGAGTCAGGCTTCTTCTCGGGTGGGGGCATGCACGTGCGCTTTACTCCCGAGCTGCAGCAGTAGGGTCACGCTTCCTGTCACGTGGATGAAGGGATCTGTGGCTTTCCCTCGAGGCTTTCCCTCGAGGCTTTCCCACGAGGCTTTCCCACAGGGCTGTGCCACGTGCCACCTTGGTGTGAGTCGATCCTCGCCATGAAAGACGAGCCGGTGAAGGGAAAAGAGGTTCCTCTGGAATGGACTGAGACATCTGAGGGACTCTTGGAATGGTGGCACGACCCCGGAGTTCCTCTCGCCGTTCCTGTTCAGAGGGCCTCCTCTTCAGATGCGACGGGAATGCCGGGAATTCTTTCCCGACGAAGCAGGGAAAGGATCCCTCACCTCGAGCTACGAGGCGGAAACGGGGCTCCTCTGGATGTGGGCGGGACCCTCGTGTTTCCTCTCGAGTGGAGACGGGTATGTCGGGGAACTTCTTGAGTTGCACCCAGGGTGTGAAGGACCCTTTCGAAGTTCCAGAGGTAAGGTGTGATTAGCCACGAGGAGCCTCTGCGGAAATGGGACTCCTCTCGCATGGAGGGGAGAACCTCCTGGATTTTCTCGAGTTGCGGCAGGTCTTCTCGAGTTACGCCGGGGACCTCAGGGACCCGCTCTGGTTGCCTCAGGAAGGGCCAGTCCCCATGTGAGTTGCTAGGGGCCATCTCGGGATTCCTCTCCCGTCGATGCCGGGGCCTAAGACCTTGTGTGAAGTCGGGGCCGGAACCTGAGGATTCCTCTCCAGTGTTGACATGGATCTTGGGGTGCCTCTGAGTCACCCCAGGGGAGTCAAGCCTCGTCTCGAGTCGGGGCATGCACGTGCAATTCCCTCCCGAGCTGCAGCAGTAGGGTCATGCTTCCTGTCACGTGGATCAAGGGATCTGTGGCTTTCCCTCGAGGCTTTCCCACAGGGCTGTGCCAAGTGCCACCTTGGTGTGAATCGATCCTCGCCGTGAAAGACGATCCGGTGAAGGGAAAAAAGGTTCCTCTGGAATGGACTGAGACATCTGAGGGACTCTTGGAATGGTGGCACGACCCCGGAGTTCCTCTCGCCGTTCCTGTTCAGAGGGCCTCCTCTTCAGATGCGACGGGAATGCCGGGAATTCTTTCCCGACGAAGCAGGGAAAGGATCCCTCAACTCGAGCTACGAGTCGGAAACGGGGCTCCTCTGGATGTGGGCGGGACCCTCTTGTTTCCTCTCGAGTGGAGACGGGTATGTCGGGGAAATTCTTGAGTTGCACCCAGGGTGTGAAGGACCCTTTCGAAGTTCCAGAGGTAAGGTGTGATTAGCCCCGAGCAGCCTCTGCGGAAATGGGACTCCTCTCGCATGGAGGGGAGAACCTCCTGGATTTTCTCGAGTTGCGGCAGGTCTTCTCGAGTTACGACGGGGACCTCAGGGACCCTCTCTGGTGGCCTCAGGAAGGGCCAGTCCCCATGTGAGTTGCTAGGGGCCATCTCGGGATTCCTCTCCCGTCGATGCCGGGGCCTAAGACCTTGTGTGGAGTCGGGGCCAGAACCTGAGGATTCCTCTCCAGTGTTGACATGGATCTTGGGGTGCCTCTGAGTCACCCCAGGGGAGTCAAGCCTCGTCTCGAGTGGGGGCATGCACGTGCAATTCCCTCCCGAGCTGCAGCAGTAGGGTCATGCTTCCTGTCACGTGGATCAAGGGATCTGTGGCTTTCCCTCGAGGCTTTCCCACAGGGCTGTGCCAAGTGCCACCTTGGTGTGAGTCGATCCTCGCCGTGAAAGACGATCCGGTGAAGGGAAAAAAGGTTCCTCTGGAATGGACTGAGACATCTGAGGGACTCTTGGAATGGTGGCACGACCCCGGAGTTCCTCTCGCCGTTCCTGTTCAGAGGGCCTCCTCTTCAGATGCGACGGGAATGCCGGGAATTCTTTCCCGACGAAGCAGGGAAAGGATCCCTCACCTCGAGCTACGAGTCGGAAACGGGGCTCCTCTGGATGTGGGCGGGACCCTCGTGTTTCCTCTCGAGTGGAGACGGGTATGTCGGGGAAATTCTTGAGTTGCACCCAGGGTGTGAAGGACCCTTTCGAAGTTCCAGAGGTAAGGTGTGATTAGCCCCGAGCAGCCTCTGCGGAAATGGGACTCCTCTCGCATGGAGGGGAGAACCTCCTGGATTTTCTCGAGTTGCGGCAGGTCTTCTCGAGTTACGACGGGGACCTCAGGGACCCGCTCTGGTGGCCTCAGGAAGGGCCAGTCCCCATGTGAGTTGCTAGGGGCCATCACGGGATTCCTCTCCCGTCGATGCCGGGGCCTAAGACCTTGTGTGGAGTCGGGGCCGGAACCTGAGGATTCCTCTCCAGTGTTGACATGGATCTTGGGGTGCCTCTGAGTCTCCCCAAGGGGAGTCAAGCCTCGTCTCGAGTGGGGGCATTCACGTGCGATTCCCTCCCGAGCTGCAGCAGTAGGGTCACGCTTCCTGTCACGTGGATCAAGGGATCTGTGGCTTTCCCTCGAGGCTTTCCCTCGAGGCTTTCCCACGAGGCTTTCCCACAGGGCTGTGCCAAATGCCACCTTGGTGTGAGTAGATCCTCGGCGTGAAAGACGAGCCGGTGAAGGGAAAAGAGGTTCCTCTGGAATGGACTGAGACATCTGGGGGACTCTTGGAATGGTGGCACGACCGTGGAGTTCCTCTCGCCGTTCCTGTTCAGAGGGCCTCCTCTTGAGATGCGACGGGAACGCCGGGAATTCTTTCCCGACGAAGCAGGGAAAGGATCCGTCACCTCGTGCTACGAGGCGGAAACGGGGCTCCTCTGGATGTGGGCGGGACCCTCGTGTTTCCTCTCGAGTGGAGACGGGTATGTCGGGGAACTTCTTGAGTTGCACCAAGGGTGGGAATGACTCTTTCGACCTTCCAGAGGTGAGGTGTGATTAGCCCCGAGAAGCCTCTGCGGAAATGGGCCTCATCTCGCCCGCAGGGGAGAACCTCCTGGATATTCTCGAGTTGCAGCAGGTCTTCTCGAGTTACGACGGGGACCTCAGGGACCCGCTCTGGTGGCCTCAGGAAGGGCCAGTCCCCATGCGAGTTGCTAGGGGCCATCCCGGGATTCCTCTCCCGTCGATGCCGGGTAATAAGGCCTTGTGTGGAGTCGGGGCCGGAACCTGAGCATTCCTCTCCAGTATTGACATGGATCTTGGGGTGCCTCTGAGTGTCCCCAGGGGAGTCAGGCTTCGTCTCGAGTGGGGGCATGCACGTGTGCTTCCCTCCCGAGCTGCAGCAGTAGGGTCACGCTTCCTGTCACGTGGATCAAGGGATCTGTGGCTTTCCCTCGAGGCTTTCCCTCGAGGCTTTCCCACGAGGCTTTCCCACAGGTCTGTGCCAAGTGCCACATTGGTGTGAGTAGATCCTCGGCGTGAAAGACGAGCCGGTGAAGGGAAAAGAGGTTCCTCTGGAATGGACTGAGGCATCTGGGGGACTCTTGGAATGGTGGCACGACCCTGGAGTTCCTCTCGGCGTTCCTGTTGAGAGGGCCTCCTCTTGAGATGCGACGGGAACGCCGGGAATTCTTTCCCGACGAAGCAGGGAAAGGATCCATCACCTCGTGCTACGAGGCGGAAACGGGGCTCCTCTGGATGTGGGCGGGACCCTCGTGTTTCCTCTCGAGTGGAGACGGGTATGTCGGGGAACTTCTTGATTTGCACCAAGGGTGTGAATGACCCTTTCGACCTTCCAGAGGTGAGGTGTGATTAGCCCCGAGAAACATCTCCGGAAATGGGCCTCCTCTCCCATGGAGGGGAGAACCTCCTGGATTTTCTCGAGTTGCGGCAGGACTTCTCGAGTTACGACGGGGACCTCAGGTACCCGCTCTGGTGGCCTCCGGACGGGCCAGTCCCCATGTGAGTTGCTAGGGGCCATCTCGGGATTCCTCTCCCGTCGATGCCGGGGAATAAGACCTTGTGTGGAGTCGCGGCCGGAAACTGAGGATTCCTCTCCAGTGTTGACATGGATCTTGGGGTGCCTCTGAGTCTCCCCAGGGGAGTCAAGCCTCGTCTCGAGTGGGGGCATGCACGTGCGCTTCCCTCCCGAGCTGCAGCAGCAGGGTCAGGCTTCCTGTCACGTGGATCAAGGGATCTGTGGCTTTCCCTCGAGGCTTTGCCACAGGGCTGTGCCAAGTGCCACCTTGGTGTGAGTCGATCCTCGCCGTGAAAGACGATCCGGTGAAGGGAAAAGAGGTTCCTCTGGAATGGACTGAGACATCTGGGGGACTCTTGGAATGGTGTCACGACCCTGGAGTTCCTCTCGCCGTTCCTGTTCAGAGGGCCTCCTCTTCAGATGCGACGGGAATGCCGGGAATTCTTTCCCGACGAAGCAGGGAAAGGATCCCTCACCTCAAGCTACGAGGCGGAAACGGGGCTCCTCTGGATGTGGGCGGGACCCTCGTGTTTCCTCTCGAGTGGAGACGGGTATGTCGGGGAACTTCTTGAGTTGCACCCAGGGTGTGAAGGACCCTTTCAAAGTTCCAGAGGTAAGGTGTTATTAGCCCCGAGGAGCCTCTGCGGAAATGGGACTCCTCTCGCATGGAGGGGAGAACCTCCTGGATTTTCTCGAGTTGCGGCAGGTCTTCTCGAGTTACGACGGGGACCTCAGGGACCCGCTCTGGTGGCCTCAGGAAGGGCCAGGCCCCATGTGAGTTGCTAGGGGCCATCTCGGGATTCCTCTCCGGTCGATGCCGGGGCCTAAGACCTTGTGTGGAGTCGGGGCCGGAACCTGAGGATTCCTCTCCAGTGTTGACATGGATCTTGGGGTGCCTCTGAGTCTCCCCAGGGGAGTCAAGCCTCGTCTCGAGTGGGGGCATTCACGTGCGATTCCCTCCCGAGCTGCAGCAGTAGGGTCACGCTTCCTGTCACGTGGATCAAGGGATCTGTGGCTTTCCCTCGAGGCTTTCCCTCGAGGCTTTCCCACGAGGCTTTCCCACAGGGCTGTGCCAAGTGCCACCTTGGTGTGAGTCGATCCTCGGCGTGAAAGACGAGCCAGTGAAAGGAAAAGAGTTTCCTCTGGAATGGACAGAGACATCTGGGGGACCCTTGGAATCGTGGCACGACCCAGGAGTTCCTCTCGCCGTTCCTGTTGAGACGGCCTCCTCTTGAGATGCGACGGGAACGCCGGGAATTCTTTCCCAACCAAGCAGGGAAAGAATCCCTCACCTCGAGCTACGAGGCGGAAACGGGGTTCCTCTGGATGTGGGCGGGACCCACGTGTTTCCACTCGAGTGGAGAAGAGTATGTCGGGGAAATTCTTGAGTTGCACCAAGGGTGTGAAGGACCCTATCGACGTTCCAGAGGTGAGGTGTATTTAGCCCCGGAAGCCTCTGCGGTAATGGGCATCATCTCGCCTGCAGGGGAGAACCTCCTGGATATTCTCGAGTTGCGGCAGTTCCTCTCGAGTTACGTCGGGGACTTCAGGGACCCGCTCTGGTGGTCTCAGGAAGGGCCAGTCCCCATGTGAGTTGCTAGGGGCCATTTCGGGATTCCTCTCCAGTCGATGCCGGGGCCTAAGACCTTCTGTGGAATTGGGGCCGGAAACTGAGCATTCCTCTCCAGTGTTGACATGGATCTTGGGGTGCCTCTGAGTCTCCCGAGGGGAGTCAGGCTTTGTCTCGGATGGGGGCATGCACGTGCGCTTTTCTCCCGAGCTGCAGCAGTAGGGTCAGGCTTCCTGTCACGTGGATCAAGGGATCTGTGGCTTTCCCTCGAGGCTTTCCCACAGGGCTGTGCCAAGTGCCACCTTGGTGTGAGTCGATCCTCGCCGTGAAAGACGAGCCAGTGAAGGGAAAAGAGGTTCCTCTGGAATGGACTGAGACATCTGGGGGACTCTTGGAATGGTGTCACGACCCTGGAGTTCCTCTCGCCTTTCCTGTTCAGAGGGCCTCCTCTTCAGATGCGATGGGAATGCGGGGAATTCTTTCCCGACGAAGCAGGGAAAGGATCCCTCACCTCGAGCTACGAGGCGGAAACGGGGATCCTCTGGATGTGGGCGGGACCCTCGTGTTTCTTCTCGAGTGGAGAAGGGTATGTCGGGGAACTTCTTGAGTTGCACCCAGGGTGTGAAGGACCCTTTCGAAGTTCCAGAGGTAAGGTGTTATTAGCCCCGAGGAGCCTCTGCGGAAATGGGACTCCTCTCGCATGGAGGGGAGAACCTCCTGGATTTTCTCGAGTTGCGGCAGGTCTTCTCGAGTTACGACGGGGACCTCAGGGACCCGTTCTGGTGGCCTTAGGAAGGGCCAGTCCCCATGTGAGTTGCTAGGGGCCATCTCGGGATTCCTCTCCCGTCGATGCCGGGGCCTAAGACCTTGTGTGGAGTCGGGGCCGGAACCTGAGGATTCCTCTCCAGTGTTTACATGGATCTTGGGGTGCCTCTGAGTCACCCCAGGGGAGTCAAGCCTCGTCTCGAGTGGGGGCATGCACGTGCGCTTCCCTCCCGAGCTGCAGCAGTAGGGTCACGCTTCCTGTCACGTGGATCAAGGGATCTGTGGCTTTCCCTCGAGGCTTTCCCTCGAGGCTTTCCCACGAGGCTTTCCCACAGGGCTGTGCCAAGTGCCACCTTGGTGTGAGTCGATCCTCGGCGTGAAAGACGAGCCAGTGAAAGGAAAAGAGTTTCCTCTGGAATGGACAGAGACATCTGGGGGACTCTTGGAATCGTGGCACGACCCAGGAGTTCCTCTCGCCGTTCCTGTTGAGACGGCCTCCTCTTGAGATGCGACGGGAACGCCGGGAATTCTTTCCCAACCAAGCAGGGAAAGAATCCCTCATCTCGAGCTACGAGGCGGAAACGGGGCTCCTCTGGATGTGGGCGGGACCCACGTGTTTCCACTCGAGTGGAGAAGGGTATGTCGGGGAAATTCTTGAGTTGCACCAAGGGTGTGAAGGACCCTATCGACGTTCCAGAGGTGAGGTGTATTTAGCCCCGGAAGCCTCTGAGGTAATGGGCATCATCTCGCCTGCAGGGGAGAACCTCCTGGATATTCTCGAGTTGCGGCAGTTCCTCTCGAGTTACGTCGGGGACTTCAGGGACCCACTCTGGTGGTCTCAGGAAGGGCCAGTCCCCATGTGAGTTGCTAGGGGCCATCTCGGGATTCCTCTCCAGTCGATGCCGGGGCCTAAGACCTTCTGTGGAATTGGGGCCGGAAACTGAGCATTCCTCTCCAGTGTTGACATGGATCTTGGGGTGCCTCTGAGTCTCCCGAGGGGAGTCAGGCTTTGTCTCAGATGTGGGCATGCACGTGCGCTTTTCTCCCGAGCTGCAGCTGTAGGGTCAGGCTTCCTGTCACGAGGATCAAGGGATCTGTGGCTTTCCCTCGAGGCTTTCCCACAGGGCTGTGCCAAGTGCCACCTTGGTGTGAGTCGATCCTCGCCGTGAAAGACGAGCCAGTGAAGGGAAAAGAGGTTCCTCTGGAATGGTCTGAGACATCTGGGGGACTCTTGGAATGGTGTCACGACCCTGGAGTTCCTCTCGCCGTTCCTGTTCAGAGGGCCTCCTCTTCAGATGCGACGGGAATGCCGGGAATTCTTTCCCGACGAAGCAGGGAAAGGATCCCTCACCTCGAGCTACGAGGCGGAAACGGGGATCCTCTGGATGTGGGCGGGACCCTCGTGTTTCTTCTCGAGTGGAGAAGGGTATGTCGGGGAACTTCTTGAGTTGCACCCAGGGTGTGAAGGACCCTTTCGAAGTTCCAGAGGTAAGGTGTTATTAGCCCCGAGGAGCCTCTGCGGAAATGGGACTGCTCTCGCATGGAGGGGAGAACCTCCTGGATTTTCTCGAGTTGCGGCAGGTCTTCTCGAGTTACGACGGGGACCTCAGGGACCCGTTCTGGTGGCCTTAGGAAGGGCCAGTCCCCATGTGAGTTGCTAGGGGCCATCTCGGGATTCCTCTCCCGTCGATGCCGGGGCCTAAGACCTTGTGTGGAGTCGGGGCCGGAACCTGAGGATTCCTCTCCAGTGTTTACATGGATCGTGGGGTGCCTCTGAGTCACCCCAGGGGAGTCAAGCCTCGTCTCGAGTGGGGGCATGCACGTGCGCTTCCCTCCCGAGCTGCAGCAGTAGGGTCACGCTTCCTGTCACGTGGATCAAGGGATCTGTGGCTTTCCCTCGAGGCTTTCCCTCGAGGCTTTCCCACGAGGCTTTCCCACAGGGCTGTGCCAAGTGCCACCTTGGTGTGAGTCGATCCTCGGCGTGAAAGACGAGCCAGTGAATGGAAAAGAGTTTCCTCTGGAATGGACAGAGACATCTGGGGGACTCTTGGAATGGTGGCACGACCCAGGAGTTCCTCTCGCCGTTCCTGTTGAGACGGCCTCCTCTTGAGATGCGACGGGAACGCCGGAAATTCTTTCCCAACCAAGCAGGGAAAGAATCTCTCACCTCGAGCTACGAGGCGGAAACGGGGCTCCTCTGGATGTGGGCGGGACCCACGTGTTTCCACTCGAGTGGAGAAGGGTATGTCGGGGAAATTCTTGAGTTGCACCAAGGGTGTGAAGGACCCTATCGACGTTCCAGAGGTGAGGTGTATTTAGCCCCGGAAGCCTCTGCGGTAATGGGCATCATCTCGCCTGCAGGGGAGAACCTCCTGGATATTCTCGAGTTGCGGCAGTTCCTCTCGAGTTACGTCGGGGACTTCAGGGACCCGCTCTGGTGGTCTCAGGAAGGGCCAGTCCCCATGTGAGTTGCTAGGGGCCATCTCGGGATTCCTCTCCAGTCGATGCCGAGGCCTAAGACCTTCTGTGGAATTGGGGCCGGAAACTGAGCATTCCTCTCCAGTGTTGACATGGATCTTGGGGTGCCTCTGAGTCTCCCGAGGGGAGTCAGGCTTTGTCTCGGATGGGGGCATGCACGTGCGCTTTTCTCCCGAGCTGCAGCTGTAGGGTCAGGCTTCCTGTCACGTGGATGAAGGGATCTGTGGCTTTCCCTCGAGGCTTTCCCACAGGGCTGTGCCAAGTGCCACCTTGGTGTGAGTCGATCCTCGCCGTGAAAGACGAGCCAGTGAAGGGAAAAGAGGTTCCTCTGGAATGGACTGAGACATCTGGGGGACTCTTGGAATGGTGTCACGACCCTGGAGTTCCTCTCGCCGTTCCTGTTCAGAGGGCCTCCTCTTCAGATGCGACGGGAATGCCGGGAATTCTTTCCCGACGAAGCAGGGAAAGGATCCCTCACCTCGAGCTACGAGGCGGAAACGGGGATCCTCTGGATGTGGGCGGGACCCTCGTGTTTCTTCTCGAGTGGAGAAGGGTATGTCGGGGATCTTCTTGAGTTGCACCCAGGGTGTGAAGGACCCTTTCGAAGTTCCAGAGGTAAGGTGTTATTAGCCCCGAGGAGCCTCTGCGGAAATGGGACTGCTCTCGCATGGAGGGGAGAACCTCCTGGATTTTCTCGAGTTGCGGCAGGTCTTCTCGAGTTACGACGGGGACCTCAGGGACCCGTTCTGGTGGCCTTAGGAAGGGCCAGTCCCCATGTGAGTTGCTAGGGGCCATCTCGGGATTCCTCTCCCGTCGATGCCGGGGCCTAAGACCTTGTGTGGAGTCGGGGCCGGAACCTGAGGATTCCTCTCCAGTGTTTACATGGATCTTGGGGTGCCTCTGAGTCACCCCAGGGGAGTCAAGCCTCGTCTCGAGTGGGGGCATGCACGTGCGCTTCCCTCCCGAGCTGCAGCAGTAGGGTCACGCTTCCTGTCACGTGGATCAAGGGATCTGTGGCTTTCCCTCGAGGCTTTCCCTCGAGGCTTTCCCACGAGGCTTTCCCACAGGGCTGTGCCAAGTGCCACCTTGGTGTGAGTCGATCCTCGGCGTGAAAGACGAGCCAGTGAAAGGAAAAGAGTTTCCTCTGGAATGGACAGAGACATCTGGGGGACTCTTGGAATCGTGGCACGACCCAGGAGTTCCTCTCGCCGTTCCTGTTGAGACGGCCTCCTCTTGAGATGCGACGGGAAGGCCGGGAATTCTTTCCCAACCAAGCAGGGAAAGAATCCCTCACCTCGAGCTACGAGGCGGAAACGGGGCTCCTCTGGATGTGGGCGGGACCCACGTGTTTCCACTCGAGTGGAGAAGGGTATGTCGGGGAAATTCTTGAGTTGCACCAAGGGTGTGAAGGACCCTATCGACGTTCCAGAGGTGAGGTGTATTTAGCCCCGGAAGCCTCTGCGGTAATGGGCATCATCTCACCTGCAGGGGAGAACCTCCTGGATATTTTCGAGTTGTGGCAGTTCCTCTCGAGTTACGTCGGGGACTTCAGGGACCCGCTCTGGTGGTCTCAGGAAGGGCCAGTCCCCATGTGAGTTGCTAGGGGCCATCTCGGGATTCCTCTCCAGTCGATGCCGGGGCCTAAGACCTTCTGTGGAATTGGGGCCGGAAACTGAGCATTCCTCTCCAGTGTTGACATGGATCTTGGGGTGCCTCTGAGTCTCCCGAGGGGAGTCAGGCTTTGTCTCGGATGGGGGCATGCACGTGCGCTTTTCTCCCGAGCTGCAGCAGTAGGGTCAGGCTTCCTGTCACGTGGATCAAGGGATCTGTGGCTTTCCCTCGAGGCTTTCCCACAGGGCTGTGCCAAGTGCCACCTTGGTGTGAGTCGATCCTCGCCGTGAAAGACGAGCCAGTGAAGGGAAAAGAGGTTCCTCTGGAATGGACTGAGACATCTGGGGGACTCTTGGAATGGTGTCACGACCCTGGAGTTCCTCTCGCCGTTCCTGTTCAGAGGGCCTCCTCTTCAGATGCGACGGGAATGCCGGGAATTCTTTCCCGACGAAGCAGGGAAAGGATCCCTCACCTCGAGCTACGAGGCGGAAACGGGGATCCTCTGGATGTGGGCGGGACCCTCCTGTTTCTTCTCGAGTGGAGAAGGGTATGTCGGGGAACTTCTTGAGTTGCACCCAGGGTGTGAAGGACCCTTTCGAAGTTCCAGAGGTAAGGTGTTATTAGCCCCGAGGAGCCTCTGCGGAAATGGTACTCCTCTCGCATGGAGGGGAGAACCTCCTGGATTTTCTCGAGTTGCGGCAGGTCTTCTCGAGTTACGACGGGGACCTCAGGGACCCGTTCTGGTGGCCTTAGGAAGGGCCAGTCCCCATGTGAGTTGCTAGGGGCCATCTCGGGATTCCTCTCCCGTCGATGCCGGGGCCTAAGTCCTTGTGTGGAGTCGGGGCCGGAACCTGAGGATTCCTCTCCAGTGTTTACATGGATCTTGGGGTGCTTCTGAGTCACCCCAGGGGAGTCAAGCCTCGTCTCGAGTGGGGGCATGCACGTGCGCTTCCCTCCCGAGCTGCAGCAGTAGGGTCACGCTTCCTGTCACGTGGATCAAGGGATCTGTGGCTTTCCCTCGAGGCTTTCCCTCGAGGCTTTCCCACGAGGCTTTCCCACAGGGCTGTGCCAAGTGCCACCTTGGTGTGAGTCGATCCTCGGCGTGAAAGACGAGCCGGTGAAGGGAAAAGAGGTTCCTCTGGAATGGACTGAGACATCTGGGGGACTCTTGGAATGGTGGCACGACCCTGGAGTTCCTCTCGCCGTTCCTGTTGAGAGGGCCTCCTCTTGAGATGCGACGGGAACGCCGGGAATTCTTTCCTGACGAAGCAGGGAAAGGATCCGTCACCTCGTGCTACGAGGCGGAAACGGGGCTCCTCTGGATGTGGGCGGGACCCTCGTGATTCCTCTCGAGTGGAGACGGGTATGTCGGGGAACTTGTTGATTTGCACCAAGGGTGTGAAGGACCCTTCCGAAGTTCCAGAGGTGAGGTGTGATCAGCCTCGAGACGTCTCAGCGGAAATGGGCCTCATCTCGCCTGGAGGGGAGAACCTCCTGGATTTTCTCGGGTTGCGGCAGGTCTTCTCGAGTTACGACGGGGACCTCAGGGACCCGCTCTGGTGGCCTCAGGAAAGGCCAGTCCCCATGCGAGTTGCTAGGGGACCTCTCGGGATTCCTCTCCCGTCCATGCCGGGGCCTCAGTCCTTGTGTGGAGTCGGGGCCGGAACCTGAGGATTCCTCTCCAGTGTTGCCATGGATCTTGGGGTGCTTCTGAGTCTCCCCAGGGGAGTCAGGCCTCGTCTCGAGTGGGGGCATGCACGTGCGCTTTCCTCTCGAGCTGCAGCAGTAGTGTCACGCTTCCTGTCACGTGGATCAAGGGATCTGTGCCTTTCCCTCGAGGCTGTTCCTCGAGGCTTTCCCACGAGGCTTTCCCACAGGGCTGTGCCACGTGCCACCTTGGTGTTAGTCGATCCTCGGCGTGAAAGACGAGCCGGTGAAGGGAAAAGAGGTTCCTCTGGAATGGACTGAGACATCTGGGGGACTCTTGGAATGGTGGCACGACCCTGGAGTTCCTCTCGCCGTTCCTGTTGAGAGGGCCTCCTCTTGAGAGGCGACGGGAACGCCGGGAACTCTTTCCCGACGAATCATGGAAAGGATCCCTCATCTCGAGCTACGAGGCGGAAACGGGGCTCCTCTGGATGTGGGCGGGACCCTCGTGATTCCTCTCAAGTGGAGACGGGTATGTCGGGGAACTTCTTGATTTGCACCAAGGGTATGAAGAACCCTTTCGAAGTTCCAGAGGTGAGGTGTGATCAGACTTGAGACGCCTCAGCGGAAATGGGCCTCATCTCGCCTGGAGGGGAGAACCTCCTGGATTTTCTCCAGTTGCGGCAGGTCTTCTCGAGTTACGACGGGGACCTCAGGGACCCGCTCTGGTGGCCTCAGGAAAGGCCAGTACCCATGCGAGTTGCTAGGGGACCTCTCGGGATTCCTCTCCCGTCCATGCCGGGGCCTCAGTCCTTGTGTGGAGTCGGGGCCGGAACCTGAGGATTCCTCTCCAGTGTTGCCATGGATCTTGGGGTGCTTCTGAGTCTCCCCAGGGGAGTCAGGCCTCGTCTCGAGTGGGGGCATGCACGTGCGCTTTCCTCCCGAGCTGCAGCAGTAGTGTCACGCTTCCTGTCACGTGGATCAAGGGATCTGTGGCTTTCCCTCGAGGCTGTCCCTCGAGGCTTTCCCACGAGGCTTTCCCACAGGGCTGTGCCACGTGCCACCTTGGTGTGAGTCGATCCTCGGCGTGAAAGACGAGCCGGTGAAGGGAAAAGAGGTTCCTCTGGAATGGACTGAGACATCTGGGGGACTCTTGGAATGGTGGCACGACCCTGGAGTTCCTCTCGCCGTTCCTGTTGAGAGGGCCTCCTCTTGAGATGCGACGGGAACGCCGGGAACTCTTTCCCGACGAAGCAGGGAAAGGATCCCTCATCTCGAGCTACGAGGCGGAAACGGGGCTCCTCTGGATGTGGGCGGGACCCTCGTGATTCCTCTCGAGTGGAGACGGGTATGTCGGGGAACTTCTTGATTTGCACCAAGGGTGTGAAGGAGCCTTTCGAAGTTCCAGAGGTGAGGTGTGATCAGCCTCGAGACGCCTCAGCGTAGATGGGCCTCATCTCGCCTGGAGGGGAGAACCTCTTGGATTTTCTCGAGTTGCGGCAGGTCTTCTCGAGTTGCGGCAGGTCTTCTCGAGCTACGACGGGGACCTCAGGGACCCGCTATGGTGGCCTCAGGAAAGGCCAGTCCCCATGCGAGTTGCTAGGGGACCTCTCGGGATTCCTCTCCCGTCCATGCCGGGGCCTCAGTCCTTGTGTGGGGCCGGAACCTGAGGATTCCTCTCCAGTGTTGCCATGGATCTGGGGGTGCTTCTGAGTCTCCCCAGGGGAGTCCGGCCTTGTCTCGAGTGGGGGCATGCACGTGCGCTTTCCTCCCGAGCTGCAGCAGTAGTGTCACGCTTCCTTTCACGTGGATCAAGGGATCTGTGGCTTTCCCTCGAGGCTGTCCCTCGAGGCTTTCCCTCGAGGCTTTCCCACAGGGCTGTGCCACGTGCCACCTTGGTGTGAGTCGATCCTCGGCGTGAAAGAGGAGCCGGTGAAGGGAAAAGAGGTTCCTCTGGAATGGACTGAGACATCTGGGGGACTCTTGGAATGGTGGCACGACCCTGGAGTTCCTCTCGCCGTTCCTGTTGAGAGGGCCTCCTCTTGAGATGCGACGGGAACGCCGGGAACTCTTTCCCGACGAAGCAGGGAAAGGATCCCTCATCTCGAGCTACGAGGCGGAAACGGGGCTCCTCTGGATGTGGGCGGGACCCTCGTGATTCCTCTCGAGTGGAGACGGGTATGTCGGGGAACTTCTTGATTTGCACCAAGGGTGTGAAGGAGCCTTTCGAAGTTCCAGAGGTGAGGTGTGATCAGCCTCGAGACGCCTCAGCGGAAATGGGCCTCATCTCGCCTGGAGGGGAGAACCTCCTGGATTTTCTCAAGTTGCGGCAGGTCTTCTCGAGTTGCGGCAGGTCTTCTCGAGTTACAACGGGGACCTCAGGGACCCGCTCTGGTGGCCTCAGGAAAGGCCAGTCCCCATGCGAGTTGCTAGGGGACCTCTCGGGATTCCTCTCCCGTCCATGCCGGGGCCTCAGTCCTTGTGTGGAGTCGGGGCCGGAACCTGAGGATTCCTCTCCAGTGTTGCCATGGATCTTGGGGTGCTTCTGAGTCTCCCCAGGGGAGTCAGGCCTCGTCTCGAGTGGGGGCATGCACGTGCGCTTTCCTCCCGAGCTGCAGCAGTAGTGTCACCCTTCCTTTCACGTGGATCAAGGGATCTGTGGCTTTCCCTCGAGGCTGTCCCTCGAGGCTTTCCCTCGAGGCTTTCCCACAGGGCTGTGCCACGTGCCACCTTGGTGTGAGTCGATCCTCGGCGTGAAAGTCGAGCCGGTGAAGGGAAAAGAGGTTCCTCTGGAATGGACTGAGACATCTGGGGGACTCTTGGAATGGTGGCACGACCCTGGAGTTCCTCTCGCCGTTCCTGTTGAGAGGGCCTCCTCTTGAGATGCGACGGGAACGCCGGGAACTCTTTCCCGACGAAGCAGGGAAAGGATCCCTCATCTCGAGCTACGAGGCGGAAACGGGGCTCCTCTGGATGTGGGCGGGACCCTCGTGATTCCTCTCGAGTGGAGACGGGTATGTCGGGGAACTTCTTGATTTGCAGAAGGGTGTGAAGGAGCCTTTCGAAGTTCCAGAGGTGAGGTGTGATCAGCCTCGAGAGGCCTCAGTGGAGATGGGCCTCATCTCGCCTGGAGGGGAGAACCTCCTGGATTTTCTCGAGTTGCGGCAGGTCTTCTCGAGTTACGACGGGGACCTCAGGGACCCGCTCTGGTGGCCTCAGGAAAGGCCAGTCCCCATGCGAGTTGCTAGGGGACCTCTCGGGATTCCTCTCCCGTCCATGTAGGGGCCTCAGTCCTTGTGTGGAGTCGGGGCCGGAACCTGAGGATTCCTCTCCAGTGTTTCCATGGATCTTGGGGTGCTTCTGAGTCTCCCCAGGGGAGTCAGGCCTCGTCTCGAGTGGGGGCATGCACGTGCGCTTTCCTCCCGAGCTGCAGCAGTAGTGTCACGCTTCCTGTCACGTGGATCAAGGGATCTGTGGCTTTCCCTCGAGGCTGTCCCTCAAGGCTTCCCCACGAGGCTTTCCCACAGGGCTGTGCCACGTGCCACATTGGTGTGAGTCGATCCTCGGCGTGAAAGACGAGCCGGTGAAGGGAAAAGAGGTTCCTCTGGAATGGACTGAGACATCTGGGGGACTCTTGGAATGGTGGCACGACCCTGGAGTTCCTCTCACCGTTCCTGTTGAGAAGGCCTCCTCTTGAGATGCGACGGGAACGCCGGGAACTCTTTGCCGACGAAGCAGGGAAAGGATCCCTCATCTCGATCTACGAGGCGGAAACGGGGCTCCTCTGGATGTGGGCCGGACCCTCGTGATTCCTCTCGAGTGGAGACGGCTAGGTCGGGGAACTTCTTGATTTGCACCAAGGGTGTGAAGGACCCTTTCGAAGTTCCAGAGGTGAGGTGTGATCAGCCTCGAGACGCCTCAGCGGAAATGGGCCTCATCTCGCCTGGAGGGGAGAACCTCCTGGATTTTCTCGAGTTGCGGCAGGTCTTCTCGAGTTACGACGGGGACCTCAGGGACCCGCTCTGGTGGCCTCAGGAAAGGCCAGTCCCCATGCGAGTTGCTAGGGGACCTCTCGGGATTCCTCTCCCGTCCATGCCGGGGCCTCAGTCCTTGTGTGGAGTCGGGGCCGGAACCTGAGGATTCCTCTCCAGTGTTGCCATGGATCTTGGGGTGCTTCTGAGTCTCCCCAGGGGAGTCAGGCCTCGTCTCGAGTGGGGGCATGCACGTGCGCATTCCTCCCGAGTTGCAGCAGTAGTGTCACGCTTCCTGTCACGTGGATCAAGGGATCTGTGGCTTTCCCTCGAGGCTGTCCCTCGAGGCTTTCCCACGAGGCTTTCCCACAGGGCTGTGCCACGTGCCACCTTGGTGTGAGTCGATCCTCGGCGTGAAAGACGAGCCGGTGAAGGGAAAAGAGGTTCCTCTGGAATGGACTGAGACATCTGGGGGACTCTTAGAATGGTGGCACGACCCTGGAGTTCCTCTCGCCGTTCCTGTTGAGAGGGCCTCCTCTTGAGATGCGACGGGAACGCCGGGAACTCTTTCCCGTCGAAGCAGGGAAAGGATCCCTCATCTCGAGCTACGTTGCGGAAACGGGGCTCCTCTGGATGTGGGCGGGACCCTCGTGATTCCTCTCGAGTGGAGACGGGTATGTTGGGGAACTTCTTGATTTGCACCAAGGGTGTGAAGGAGCCTTTCGAAGTTCCACAGGTGAGGTGTGATCAGCCTCGAGACACCTCAGCGGAAATGGGCCTCATCTCGCCTGGAGGGGAGAACCTCCTGGATTTTCTCGAGTTGCGGCAGGTCTTCTCGAGTTACGACGGGGACCTCAGGGACCCGCTCTGGTGGCCTCAGGAAAGGCCAGTCCCCATGCGAGTTGCTAGGGGACCTCTCGGGATTCCTCTCCCGTCCATGCCGGGGCCTCAGTCCTTGTGTGGAGTCGGGGCCGGAACCTGAGGATTCCTCTCCAGTGTTGCCATGGATCTTGGGGTGCTTCTGAGTCTCCCCAGGGGAGTCAGGCCTCGTCTCGAGTGGGGGCATGCACGTGCGCTTTCCTCCCGAGCTGCAGCAGTAGTGTCACGCTTCCTGTCACGTGGATCAAGGGATCTGTGGCTTTCCCTCGAGGCTGTCCCTCAAGGCTTCCCCACGAGGCTTTCCCACAGGGCTGTGCCACGTGCCACATTGGTGTGAGTCGATCCTCGGCGTGAAAGACGAGCCGGTGAAGGGAAAAGAGGTTCCTCTGGAATGGACTGAGACATCTGGGGGACTCTTGGAATGGTGGCACGACCCTGGAGTTCCTCTCACCGTTCCTGTTGAGAGGGCCTCCTCTTGAGATGCGACGGGAACGCCGGGAACTCTTTGCCGACGAAGCAGGGAAAGGATCCCTCATCTCGAGCTACGAGGCGGAAACGGGGCTCCTCTGGATGTGGGCGGGACCCTCGTGATTCCTCTCGAGTGGAGACGACTAGGTCGGGGAACTTCTTGATTTGCACCAAGGGTGTGAAGGACCCTTTCGAAGTTCCAGAGGTGAGGTGTGATCAGCCTCGAGACGCCTCAGCGGAAATGGGCCTCATCTCGCCTGGAGGGGAGAACCTCCTGGATTTTCTCGAGTTGCGGCAGGTCTTCTCGAGTTACGACGGGGACCTCAGGGACCCGCTCTGGTGGCCTCAGGAAAGGCCAGTCCCCATGCGAGTTGCTAGGGGACCTCTCGGGATTCCTCTCCCGTCCATGCCGGGGCCTCAGTCCTTGTGTGTAGTCGGGGCCGGAACCTGAGGATTCCTCTCCAGTGTTGCCATGGATCTTGGGGTGCTTCTGAGTCTCCCCAGGGGAGTCAGGCCTCGTCTCGAGTGGGGGCATGCACGTGCGCTTTCCTCCCGAGCTGCAGCAGTAGTGTCACGCTTCCTGTCACGTGGATCAAGGGATCTGTGGCTTTCCCTCGAGGCTGTCCCTCGAGGCTTTCCCACGAGGCTTTCCCACAGGGCTGTGCCACGTGCCACCTTGGTGTGAGTCGATCCTCGGCGTGAAAGACGAGCCGGTGAAGGGAAAAGAGGTTCCTCTGGAATGGACTGAGACATCTGGGGGACTCTTGGAATGGTGGCACGACCCTGGAGTTCCTCTCGCCGTTCCTGTTGAGAGGGCCTCCTCTTGAGATGCGACGGGAACGCCGGGAACTCTTTCCCGACGAAGCAGGGAAAGGATCCCTCATCTCGAGCTACGAGGCGGAAACGGGGCTCCTCTGGATGTGGGCGGGACCCTCGTGATTCCTCTCGAGTGGAGACGGGTATGTCGGGGAACTTCTTGATTTGCACCAAGGGTGTGAAGGAGCCTTTCGAAGTTCCAGAGGTGAGGTGTGATCAGCCTCGAGACGCCTCAGCGTAGATGGGCCTCATCTCGCCTGGAGGGGAGAACCTCCTGGATTTTCTCGAGTTGCGGCAGGTCTTCTCGAGTTGCGGCAGGTCTTCTCGAGTTACGACGGGGACCTCAGGGACCCGCTATGGTGGCCTCAGGAAAGGCCAGTCCCCATGCGAGTTGCTAGGGGACCTCTCGGGATTCCTCTCCCGTCCATGCCGGGGCCTCAGTCCTTGTGTGGAGTCGGGGCCGGAACCTGAGGATTCCTCTCCAGTGTTGCCATGGATCTGGGGGTGCTTCTGAGTCTCCCCAGGGGAGTCCGGCCTTGTCTCGAGTGGGGGCATGCACGTGCGCTTTCCTCCCGAGCTGCAGCAGTAGTGTCACGCTTCCTTTCACGTGGATCAAGGGATCTGTGGCTTTCCCTCGAGGCTGTCCCTCGAGGCTTTCCCTCGAGGCTTTCCACACGGCTGTGCCACGTGCCACCTTGGTGTGAGTCGATCCTCGGCGTGAAAGAGGAGCCGGTGAAGGGAAAAGAGGTTCCTCTGGAATGGACTGAGACATCTGGGGGACTCTTGGAATGGTGGCACGACCCTGGAGTTCCTCTCGCCGTTCCTGTTGAGAGGGCCTCCTCTTGAGATGCGACGGGAACGCCGGGAACTCTTTCCCGACGAAGCAGGGAAAGGATCCCTCATCTCGAGCTACGAGGCGGAAACGGGGCTCCTCTGGATGTGGGCGGGACCCTCGTGATTCCTCTCGAGTGGAGACGGGTATGTCGGGGAACTTCTTGATTTGCACCAAGGGTGTGAAGGAGCCTTTCGAAGTTCCAGAGGTGAGGTGTGATCAGCCTCGAGACGCCTCAGCGGAAATGGGCCTCATCTCGCCTGGAGGGGAGAACCTCCTGGATTTTCTCAAGTTGCGGCAGGTCTTCTCGAGTTGCGGCAGGTCTTCTCGAGTTACAACGGGGACCTCAGGGACCCGCTCTGGTGGCCTCAGGAAAGGCCAGTCCCCATGCGAGTTGCTAGGGGACCTCTCGGGATTCCTCTCCCGTCCATGCCGGGGCCTCAGTCCTTGTGTGGAGTCGGGGCCGGAACCTGAGGATTCCTCTCCAGTGTTGCCATGGATCTTGGGGTGCTTCTGAGTCTCCCCAGGGGAGTCAGGCCTCGTCTCGAGTGGGGGCATGCACGTGCGCTTTCCTCCCGAGCTGCAGCAGTAGTGTCACGCTTCCTTTCACGTGGATCAAGGGATCTGTGGCTTTCCCTCGAGGCTGTCCCTCGAGGCTTTCCCTCGAGGCTTTCCCACAGGGCTGTGCCACGTGCCACCTTGGTGTGAGTCGATCCTCGGCGTGAAAGTCGAGCCGGTGAAGGGAAAAGAGGTTCCTCTGGAATGGACTGAGACATCTGGGGGACTCTTGGAATGGTGGCACGACCCTGGAGTTCCTCTCGCCGTTCCTGTTGAGAGGGCCTCCTCTTGAGATGCGACGGGAACGCCGGGAACTCTTTCCCGACGAAGCAGGGAAAGGATCCCTCATCTCGAGCTACGAGGCGGAAACGGGGCTCCTCTGGATGTGGGCGGGACCCTCGTGATTCCTCTCGAGTGGAGACGGGTATGTCGGGGAACTTCTTGATTTGCAGAAGGGTGTGATGGAGCCTTTCGAAGTTCCAGAGGTGAGGTGTGATCAGCCTCGAGAGGCCTCAGTGGAGATGGGCCTCATCTCGCCTGGAGGGGAGAACCTCCTGGATTTTCTCGAGTTGCGGCAGGTCTTCTCGAGTTACGACGGGGACCTCAGGGACCCGCTCTGGTGGCCTCAGGAAAGGCCAGTCCCCATGCGAGTTGCTAGGGGACCTCTCGGGATTCCTCTCCCGTCCATGCCGGGGCCTCAGTCCTTGTGTGGAGTCGGGGCCGGAACCTGAGGATTCCTCTCCAGTGTTGCCATGGATCTTGGGGTGCTTCTGAGTCTCCCCAGGGGAGTCAGGCCTCGTCTCGAGTGGGGGCATGCACGTGCGCATTCCTCCCGAGCTGCAGCAGTAGTGTCACGCTTCCTGTCACGTGGATCAAGGGATCTGTGGCTTTCCCTCGAGGCTGTCCCTCGAGGCTTTCCCACGAGGCTTTCCCACAGGGCTGTGCCACGTGCCACCTTGGTGTGAGTCGATCCTCGGCGTGAAAGACGAGCCGGTGAAGGGAAAAGAGGTTCCTCTGGAATGGACTGAGACATCTGGGGGACTCTTGGAATGGTGGCACGACCCTGGAGTTCCTCTCGCCGTTCCTGTTGAGAGGGCCTCCTCTTGAGATGCGACGGGAACGCCGGGAACTCTTTCCCGTCGAAGCAGGGAAAGGATCCCTCATCTCGAGCTACGTTGCGGAAACGGGGCTCCTCTGGATGTGGGCGGGACCCTCGTGATTCCTCTCGAGTGGAGACGGGTATGTTGGGGAACTTCTTGATTTGCACCAAGGGTGTGAAGGAGCCTTTCGAAGTTCCACAGGTGAGGTGTGATCAGCCTCGAGACACCTCAGCGGAAATGGGCCTCATCTCGCCTGGAGGGGAGAACCTCCTGGATTTTCTCGAGTTGCGGCAGGTCTTCTCGAGTTACGACGGGGACCTCAGGGACCCGCTCTGGTGGCCTCAGGAAAGGCCAGTCCCCATGCGAGTTGCTAGGGGACCTCTCGGGATTCCTCTCCCGTCCATGCCGGGGCCTTCAGTCCTTGTGTGGAGTCGGGGCCGGAACCTGAGGATTCCTCTCCAGTGTTGCCATGGATCTTGGGGTGCTTCTGAGTCTCCCCAGGGGAGTCAGGCCTCGTCTCGAGTGGGGGCATGCACGTGCGCTTTCCTCCCGAGCTGCAGCAGTAGTGTCACGCTTCCTGTCACGTGGATCAAGGGATCTGTGGCTTTCCCTCGAGGCTGTCCCTCGAGGCTTTCCCACGAGGCTTTCCCACAGGGCTGTGCCACGTGCCACCTTGGTGTGAGTCGATCCTCGGCGTGGAAGACGAGCCGGTGAAGGGAAAAGAGGTTCCTCTGGAATGGACTGAGAGATCTGGGGGACTCTTGGAATGGTGGCACGACCCTGGAGTTCCTCTCGACGTTCCTGTTGAGAGGGCCTCCTCTTGAGATGCGACGGGAACGCCGGGAACTCTTTCCCGACGAAGCAGGGAAATGATCCCTCATCTCGAGCTTCGAGGCGGAAACGGGGCTCCTCTGGATGTGGGCGGGACCCTCGTGATTCCTCTCGAGTGGAGACGGGTATGTCGGGGAACTTCTTGATTTGCACCAAGGGTGTGAAGGAGCCTTTCGAAGTTCCAGAGGTGAGGTGTGATCAGCCTCGAGAGCGCCTCAGCGTAGATGGGCCTCATCTCGCCTGGAGGGGAGAACCTCCTGGATTTTCTCGAGTTGCGGCAGGTCTTCTCGAGTTGCGGCAGGTCTTCTCGAGTTACGACGGGGACCTCAGGGACCCGCTATGGTGGCCTCAGGAAAGTGGCCAGTCCCCATGCGAGTTGCTAGGGGACCTCTCGGGATTCCTCTCCCGTCCATGCCGGGGGCCTCAGTCCTTGTGTGGAGTCGGGGCCGGAACCTGAGGATTCCTCTCCAGTGTTGCCATGGATCTGGGGGTGCTTCTGAGTCTCCCCAGGGGAGTCCGGCCTCGTCTCGAGTGGGGGCATGCACGTGCGCTTTCCTCCCGAGCTGCAGCAGTAGTGTCACCCTTCCTTTCACGTGGATCAAGGGATCTGTGGCTTTCCCTCGAGGCTGTCCCTCGAGGCTTTCCCTCGAGGCTTTCCCACAGGGCTGTGCCACGTGCCACCTTGGTGTGAGTCGATCCTCGGCGTGAAAGACGAGCCGGTGAAGGGAAAAGAGGTTCCTCTGGAATGGACTGAGACATCTGGGGGACTCTTGGAATGGTGGCACGACCCTGGAGTTCCTCTCGCCGTTCCTGTTCAGAGGGCCTCCTCTTGAGATGCGACGGGAACGCCGGGAACTCTTTCCCGACGAAGCAGGGAAAGGATCCCTCATCTCGAGCTACGAGGCGGAAACGGGGCTCCTCTGGATGTGGGCGGGACCCTCGTGATTCCTCTCGAGTGGAGACGGGTATGTCGGGGAACTTCTTGATTTGCACCAAGGTGTGAAGGAGCCTTTCGAAGTTCCAGAGGTGAGGTGTGATCAGCCTCGAGACGCCTCAGCGGAATGGGCCTCATCTCGCCTGGAGGGGAGAACCTCCTGGATTTTCTCGAGTTGCGGCAGGTCTTCTCGAGTTACCGACGGGGGCCCTCAGGGACCCGCTCTGGTGGCCTCAGGAAAGGCCAGTCCCCATGCGAGTTGCTAGGGGACCTCTCGGGATTCCTCTCCCGTCCATTCCGGGGCTTCAGTCCTTGTGTGGAGTCGGGGCCGAAACCTGAGGATTCCTCTCCAGTGTTGCCATGGATCTTGGGGTGCTTCTGAGTCTCCCCAGGGGAGTCAGGCCTCGTCTCGAGTGGGGGCATGCACGTGCGCTTTCTTCCCGAGCTGCAGCAGTAGGGTCACGCTTCTGTCACGTGGATCAAGGGATCTGTGGCTTTCCCTCGAGGCTGTCCCTCGAGGCTTTCCCACGAGGTTTTCCCACAGGGCTGTGCCACGTGCCACCTTGGTGTGAGTCGATCCTCGGCGTGAAAGACGAGCAGGTGAAAGGAAAGGAGGTTCCTCTGGAATGGACTGAGGACATCTGGGGGACTCTTGGAATGGTGGCCACGACCCTGGAGTTCCTCTCGCCGTTCCTGTTGAGAGGGCCTCCTCTTGAGATGCGACGGGGAACGCCGGGAACTCTTTCCCGACGAAGCAGGGAAAGGATCCCTCATCTCGAGCTACGAGGCGGAAACGGGGCTCCTCTGGATTGGGTGGGACCCTCGTGATTCCTCTCGAGTGGAGACGGGTATGTCGGGGAACTTTCTTGATTTGCACCAAGGGTGTGAAGGAGCCTTTCGAAGTTCCAGAGGTGAGGTGTGATCAGCCTCGAGACGCCTCAGCGGAGATGGGCCTCATCTCGCTGGAGGGGAGAACCTCCTGGATTTTCTCGAGTTGCGGCAGGTACTTCTCGAGTTGCGGCAGGTCTTCTCGAGTTACGACGGGGACCTCAGGGACCCGCTCTGGTGGCCTCAGGAAAGGCCAGTCCCCATGCGAGTTGCTAGGGGACCTCTCGGGATTCTCTCCCGTCCATGCCGGGGCCTCAGTCCTTGTGTGGAGTCGGGGCCGGAACCTGAGGATTCCTCTCCAGTGGTTGCCATGGATCTTGGGGGTGCTTCTGAGTCTCCCCAGGGGAGTCAGGCCTCGTCTCGAGTGGGGGCATGCACGTGCGAATTCCTCCTAAGCTGCAGCAGTAGTGTCACGCTTCCTGTCACGTGGATCAAGGGATCTGTGGCTTTCCCTCGAGGCTGTCCCTCGAGGCTTTCCCACGAGGCTTTCCCACAGGGCTGTGCCACATGCCACCTTGGTGTGAGTCGATCCTCGGCGTGAAAGACGAGCCGGTGAAGGGAAAAGAGGTTCCTCTGGAATGGACTGAGACATCTGGGGGACTCTTGGAATGGTGGCACGACCCTGGAGTTCCTCTCGCCGTTCCTGTTGAGAGGGCCTCCTCTTGAGATGCGACGGGAACGCCGGGAACTCTTTCCCGATGAAGCAGGGAAAGGATCCCTCATCTCGAGCTACGAGGCGGGAAACGGGGGCTCCTCTGGATGTGGGCGGGACCCTCGTGATTCCTCTCGAGTGGAGACGGCTAGGTCGGGGAACTTCTTGATTTGCACCAAGGGTGTGAAGGAGCCTTTCGAAGTTCCAGAGGTGAGGTGTGATTCAGCCCTCGAGACGCCTCAGCGGAAATGGGCCTCATCTCGCCTGGAGGGGAGAACCTCCTGATTTTCTCGAGTTGCGTCAGGTCTTCTCGAGTTACGACGGGGACCTCAGGGACCCGCTCTGGTGGCCTCAGGAAAGGCCAGTCCCCATGCGAGTTGCTAGGGGACCTCTCGGGATTCCTCTCCCGTCCATGCCGGGGGCCTCAGTCCTTGTGTGGAGTCGGGGCCGGAACCTGAGGATTCCTCTCCAGTGTTGCCATGGATCTTGGAGTGCTTCTGAGTCTCCCCAGGGGAGTCAGGGCCTCGTCTCGAGTGGGGGCATGCACGTGCGCTTTCCTCCCGAGCTGCAGCAGTAGTGTCTACGCTTCCTGTCACGTGGATCAAGGGATCTGTGGCTTTCCTTCGAGGCTGTCCCTCGAGGCTTTCCCACGAGGCTTTCCCACAGGGCTGTGCCACGTGCCACCTTGGTGTGAGTCGATCCTCGGCGTGAAAGAGGAGCCGGTGAAGGGAAAAGAGGTTCCTCTGGAATGGACTGAGACATCTGGGGGACTCTTGGAATTGTGGCACGACCCCTGGAGTTCCGCTCGCCGTTCCTGTTGAGTGGGCCTCCTCTTGAGATGCGACGGGAACGCCGGGAACTCTTTCCCGACGAAGCAGGGAAAGGATCCCTCATCTCGAGCTACGAGGCGGAAACGGGGCTCCTCTGGATGTGGGCGGGACCCTCGTGATTCCTCGCGAGTGGAGACGGGTATGTCGGGGAACTTCTTGATTTGCACCAAGGGTGTGAAGGAGCCTTTCGAAGTTCCAGAGGTGAGGGTGTGATCAGCCTCGAGACGCCTCAGCGGAAATGGGCCTCATCTCGCCTGGCGGGGAGAACCTCCTGGATTTTCTCGAGTTGCGGCAGGTCTTCTCGAGTTACGACGGGGACCTCAGGGGACCCGCTCTGGTGGCCTCAGGAAAGGCCAGTCCCCATGCGAGTTGCTAGGGGACCTCTCGGGATTCTCTCCCGTCCATTCCGGGGCTTCAGTCCTTGTGTGGAGTCGGGGCCGAAACCTGAGGATTCCTCTCCAGTGTTGCCATGGATCTTGGGGTGCTTCTGAGTCTCCCCCAGGGGAGTCAGGCCTCGTCTCGAGTGGGGGCATGACCGTGCACTTTTCTCCCGAGCTGCAGCAGTAGGGTCACGCTTCCTGTCACGTGGATCAAGGGATCTGTGGCTTTCCCTCGAGGCTGTCCCTCGAGGCTTTCCCACGAGGCTTTCGCACAGGGCTGTGCACGTGCCACCTTGGTGTGAGTCGATCCTCGGCGTGAAAGACGAGCAGGTGAAAAGGAAAAGAGGTTCCTCTGGAATGGACTGAGACATCTGGGGGACTCTTGGAATGGTGGCACGACCCTGGAGTTCCTCTCGCCGTTCCTGTTGAGAGGGCCTCCTCTTGAGATGCGACGGGAACGCCGGGAACTCTTTCCCGACGAAGCAGGAAAGGATCCCTCATCTCGAGCTACAAGGCGGGAAACGTGGCTCCTCTGGATGTGGGCGGGACCCTCGTGATTCCTCTCGAGTGGAGACGGCTAGGTCGGGGAACTTCTTGATTTGCCACCAAGGGTGTGAAGGAGCCTTTCGAAGTTCCAGAGGTGAGGTGGTGATCAGCCTCGAGACGCCTCAGCGGAAATGGGCCTCATCTCGCCTGGAGGGGAGAACCTCCTGGATTTTCTCGAGTTGCGGCAGGTCTTCTCGAGTTACGACGGGGGACCTCAGGGACCCGCTCTGGTGGCCTCAGGAAAGGCCAATCCCCATGCGAGTTGCTAGGGGACCTCTCGGGATTCCTCTCCCGTCCATGCCGGGGCCTCAGTCCTTGTGTGGAGTCGGGGCCGGAACCTCAGGATTCCTCTCCAGTGTTGCCATGGATCTTGGGGTGCTTCTGAGTCTCCCCAGGGGAGTCAGGCCTCGTCTCGATTGGGGGCATGCACGTGCGCTTTCCTCCCGAGCTGCAGCAGTAGTGTCTACGCTTCCTGTCACGTGGATCAAGGGATCTGTGGCTTTCCCTCGAGGCTGTCCCTCGAGGCCTTTCCCACGAGGCTTTCCCACAGGGCTGTGCCACGTGCCACCTTGGTGTGAGTCGATCCTCGGCGTGAAAGAGGAGCCGGTGAAGGGAAAAGAGGTTCCTCTGGAATGGACTGAGACATCTGGGGGACTCTTGGAATGGTGGCACGACCCTGGAGTTCCTCTCGCCGTTCCTGTTGAGAGGGCCTCCTCTTGAGATGCGACGGGAACGCCGGGAACTCTTTCCCGACGAAGCAGGGAAAGGATCCCTCATCTCGAGCTACGAGGCGGAAACGGGGCTCCTCTGGATGTGGGCGGGACCCTCGTGATTCCTCGCGAGTGGAGACGGGTATGTCGGGGAACTTCTTGATTTGCACCAAGGGTGTGAAGGAGCCTTTCGAAGTTCCAGAGGTGAGGTGTGATCAGCCTCGAGACGCCTCAGCGGAAATGGGCCTCATCTCGCCTGGCGGGGAGAACCCTCTGGATTTTCTCGAGTTGCGGCAGGTCTTCTCGAGTTACGACGGGGGACCTCAGGGACCCGCTCTGGTGGCCTCAGGAAAGGCCAGTCCCCATGCGAGTTGCTAGGGGACCTCTCGGGATTCCTCTCCCGTCCATTCCGGGGCTTCAGTCCTTGTGTGGAGTCGGGGCCGAAACCTGAGGATTCCTCTCCAGTGTTGCCATGGATCTTGGGGTGCTTCTGAGTCTCCCCAGGGGAGTCAGGCCTCGTCTCGAGTGGGGGCATGACCGTGCACTTTTCTCCCGAGCTGCAGCAGTAGGGTCACGCTTCCTGTCACGTGGATCAAGGGATCTGTGGCTTTCCCTCGAGGCTGTCCCTCGAGGCTTTCCCACGAGGCTTTCGCACAGGGCTGTGCCACGTGCCACCTTGGTGTGAGTCGATCCTCGGCGTGAAAGACGAGCCGGTGAAGGGAAAAGAGGTTCCTCTGGAATGGACTGAGACATCTGGGGGACTCTTGGAATGGTGGCACGACCCTGGAGTTCCTCTCGCCGTTCCTGTTGAGAGGGCCTCCTCTTGAGATGCGACGGGAACGCCGGGAACTCTTTCCCGACGAAGCAGGGAAAGGATCCCTCATCTCGAGCTACAAGGCGGAAACGTGGCTCCTCTGGATGTGGGCGGGACCCTCGTGATTCCTCTCGAGTGGAGACGGCTAGGTCGGGGAACTTCTTGATTTGCACCAAGGGTTGAAGGAGCCTTTCGAAGTTCCAGAGGTGAGGTGTGATCAGCCTCGAGACGCCTCAGCGGAAATGGGCCTCATCTCGCCTGGAGGGGAGAACCTCCTGGATTTTCTCGAGTTGCGGCAGGTCTTCTCGAGTTACGACGGGGACCTCAGGGACCCGCTCTGGTGGCCTCAGGAAAGGCCAGTCCCCATGCGAGTTGCTAGGGGACCTCTCGGGATTCCTCTCCCGTCCATGCCGCGGCCTCAGTCCTTGCGTGGAGTCGGGGCCGGAACCTGAGGTTTCCTCTCCAGTGTTGCCATGGATCTTGGGGTGCTTCTGAGTCTCCCCAGGGGAGTCAGGCCTCGTCTCGAGTGGGGGCATGCACGTGCGCTTTCCTCCCGAGCTGCAGAAGTAGTTTCACGCTTCCTGTCACGTGGATCAAGGGATCTGTGGCTTTCCCTCGAGGCTGTCCCTCGAGGCTTTCCCACGAGGCTTTCCCACAGGGCTGTGCCACGTGCCACCTTGGTGTGAGTCGATCCTCGGCGTGAAAGACGAGCCGGTGAAGGGAAAAGAGGTTCCTCTGGAATGGACTGAGACATCTGGGGGACTCTTGGAATGGTGGCACGACCCTGGAGTTCCTCTCGCCATTCCTGTTGAGAGGGCCTCCCCTTGAGATGCGACGGGAACGCCGGGAACTCTTTCCCGACGAAGCAGGGAAAGGATCCCTCATCTCGAGCTACGAGGCGGAAACGGGGCTCCTCTGGATGTGGGCGGGACCCTCGTGATTCCTCTCGAGTGGAGACGGCTAGGTCGGGGCACTTCTTGATTTGCACCAAGGGTGTGAAGGAGCCTTTTGAAGTTCCAGAGGTGAGGTGTGATCAGCCTCGAGACGCCTCAGCGGAAATGGGCCTCATCTCGCCTGGAGGGGAGAACCTCCTGGATTTTCTCGAGTTGCGGCAGGTCTTCTCGAGTTACGACGGGGACCTCAGGGACCCGCTCTGGTGGCCTCAGGAAAGGCCAGTCCCCATGCGAGTTGCTAGGGGACCTCTCGGGATTCCTCTCCCATCCATGCCGGGGCCTCAGTCCTTGTGTGGAGTCGGGGCCGGAACCTGAGGATTCCTCTCCAGTGTTGCCATGGATCTTGGGGTGCTTCTGAGTCTCCCCAGTGGATTCAGGCCTCATCTCGAGTGGGGGCATGCACGTGCGCTTTCCTCCCGAGCTGCAGCAGTAGTGTCACGCTTCCTGTCACGTGGATCAAGGGATCTGTGGCTTTCCCTCGAGGCTGTCCCTCGAGGCTTTCCCACGAGGCTTTCCCACAGGGCTGTGCCACGTGCCACCTTGGTGTGAGTCGATCCTCGGCGTGAAAGACGAGCCGGTGAAGGGAAAAGAGGTTCCTCTGGAATGGACTGAGACATCTGGGGGACTCTTGGAATGGTGGCACGACCCTGGAGTTCCTCTCGCCATTCCTGTTGAGAGGGCCTCCTCTTGAGATGCGACGGGAACGCCGGGAACCCTTTCCCGACGAAGCATGGAAAGGATCCCTCATCTCGAGCTACGTTGCGGAAACGGGGCTCCTCTGGATGTGGGCGGGACCCTCGTGATTCCTCTCGAGTGGAGACGGGTATGTCGGGGAACTTCTTGATTTGCACCAAGGGTGTGAAGGAGCCTTTCGAAGTTCCAGAGGTGAGGTGTGATCAGCCTCGAGACGCCTCAGCGGAAATGGGCCTCATCTCGCCTGGAGGGGAGAACCTCCTGGATTTTCTCGAGTTGCGGCAGGTCTTCTCGAGTTTGGACGGGGACCTCAGGGACCCGCTCTGGTGGCCTCAGGAAAGGCCAGTCCCCGTGCGAGTTGCTAGGGGACCTCTCGGGATTCCTCTCCCGTCCATGCCGGGGCCTCAGTCCTTGTGTGGAGTCGGGGCCGGAACCTGAGGATTCCTCTCCAGTGTTGCCATGGATCTTGGGGAGCTTCTGAGTCTCCCCAGGGGAGTCAGGCCTCGTCTCGAGTGGGGGCATGCACGTGCGCTTTCCTCCCGTGCTGCAGCAGTAGTGTCACGCTTCCTGTCACGTGGATCAAGGGATCTGTGGCTTTCCCTCGAGGCTGTCCCTCGAGGCTTTCCCACGAGGCTTTCCCACAGGGCTGTGCCACGTGCCACCTTGGTGTGAGTCGATCCTCGGCGTGAAAGACGAGCCGGTGAAGGGAAAAGAGGTTCCTCTGGAATGGACTGAGACTTCTGGGGGACTCTTGGAATGGTGCCACGAGCCTGGAGTTCCTCTCGCCGTTCCTGTTGAGAGGGCCTCCTCTTGAGATGCGACGGGAACGCCGGGAACTCTTTCCCGACGAAGCAGGGAAAGGATCCCTCATCTGGAGCTACGAGGCGGAAATGGGGCTCCTCTGGATGTGGGCGGGACCCTGTGATTCCTCTCGAGTGGAGACGGGTATGTCGAGGAACTTCTTGATTTGCACCAAGGGTGTGAAGGAGACTTTCGAAGTTCCAGAGGTGAGGTGTGATCAGCCTCGAGACGCCTCAGCGGAAATGGGCCTCATCTCGCCTGGAGGGGAGAACCTCCTGGATTTTCTCGAGTTGCGGCAGGTCTTCTCGAGTTTGGACGGGGACCTCAGGGACCCGCTCTGGTGGCCTCAGGAAAGGCCAGTCCCCATGCGAGTTGCTAGGGGACCTCTCGGGATTCCTCTCCCGTCCATGCCGGGGCCTGAGTCCTTGTGTGGAGTCGGGACAGGAACCTGAGGATTCCTCTCCAGTGTTGCCATGGATCTTGGGGTGCTTCTGAGTCTCCCCAGGGGAGTCAGGCCTCGTCTCGAGAGGGGGCATGCACGTGCGCTTTCCTCCCGAGCTGCAGCAGTAGTGTCACTCTTCCTGTCACGTGGATCAAGGGATCTGTGGCTTTCCCTCGAGGCTGTCCCTCGAGGCTTTCCCACGAGGCTTTCCCACAGGGCTGTGCCACGTGCCACCTTGGTGTGAGTCGATCCTCGGCGTGAAAGACGAGCCGGTGAAGGGAAAAGAGGTTCCTCTGGAATGGACTGAGACATCTGGGGGACTCTTGGAATGGTGGCACGACCCTGGAGTTCCTCTCGCCGTTCCTGTTGAGAGGGCCTCCTCTTGAGATGCGACGGGAACGCCGGGAACTCTTTCCCGACGAAGCAGGGAAAGGATCCCTCATCTCGAGCTACGAGGCGGAAACGGGGCTCCTCTGGATGTGGGCGGGACCCTCGTGATTCCTCTCGAGTGGAGACGGGTATGTCGGGGAACTTCTTGATTTGCACCAAGGGTGTGAAGGACCCTTTCGAAGTTCCAGAGGTGAGGTGTGATCAGCCTCGAGACGCCTCAGCGGAAATGGGCCTCATCTCGCCTGGAGGGGAAAACCTTCTGGATTTTCTCGAGTTGCGGCAGGTCTTCTCGAGTTACGACGGGGACCTCAGGGACCCGCTCTGGTGGCCTCAGGAAAGGCCAGTCCCCATGCGAGTTGCTAGGGGACCTCTCGGGATTCCTCTCCCGTCCATGCCGGGGCCTCAGTCCTTGTGTGGAGTCGGGGCCGGAACCTGAGGATTCCTCTCCAGTGTTGCCATGGATCTTGGGGAGCTTCTGAGTCTCCCCAGGGGAGTCAGGCCTCGTCTCGAGTGGGGGCATGCACGTGCGCTTTCCTCCCGTGCTGCAGCAGTAGTGTCACGCTTCCTGTCACGTGGATCAAGGGATCTGTGGCTTTCCCTCGAGGCTGTCCCTCGAGGCTTTCCCACGAGGCTTTCCCACAGGGCTGTGCCACGTGCCACCTTGGTGTGAGTCGATCCTCGGCCTGAAAGACGAGCCGGTGAAGGGAAAAGAGGTTCCTCTGGAATGGACTGAGACTTCTGGGGGACTCTTGGAATGGTGCCACGAGCCTGGAGTTCCTCTCGCCGTTCCTGTTGAGAGGGCCTCCTCTTGAGATGCGACGGGAACGCCGGGAACTCTTTCCCGACGAAGCAGGGAAAGGATCCCTCATCTCGAGCTACGAGGCGGAAATGGGGCTCCTCTGGATGTGGGCGGGACCCTGTGATTCCCCTCGAGTGGAGACGGGTATGTCGAGGAACTTCTTGATTTGCACCAAGGGTGTGAAGGAGACTTTCGAAGTTCCAGAGGTGAGGTGTGATCAGCCTCGAGACGCCTCAGCGGAAATGGGCCTCATCTCGCCTGGAGGGGAGAACCTCCTGGATTTTCTCGAGTTGCGGCAGGTCTTCTCGAGTTTGGACGGGGACCTCAGGGACCCGCTCTGGTGGCCTCAGGAAAGGCCAGTCCCCATGCGAGTTGCTAGGGGACCTCTCGGGATTCCTCTCCCGTCCATGCCGGGGCCTGAGTCCTTGTGTGGAGTCGGGACAGGAACCTGAGGATTCCTCTCCAGTGTTGCCATGGATCTTGGGGTGCTTCTGAGTCTCCCCAGGGGAGTCAGGCCTCGTCTCGAGAGGGGGCATGCACGTGCGCTTTCCTCCCGAGCTGCAGCAGTAGTGTCACTCTTCCTGTCACGTGGATCAAGGGATCTGTGGCTTTCCCTCGAGGCTGTCCCTCGAGGCTTTCCCACGAGGCTTTCCCACAGGGCTGTGCCACGTGCCACCTTGGTGTGAGTCGATCCTCGGCGTGAAAGACGAGCCGGTGAAGGGAAAAGAGGTTCCTCTGGAATGGACTGAGACATCTGGGGGACTCTTGGAATGGTGGCACGACCCTGGAGTTCCTCTCGCCGTTCCTGTTGAGAGGGCCTCCTCTTGAGATGCGACGGGAACGCCGGGAACTCTTTCCCGACGAAGCAGGGAAAGGATCCCTCATCTCGAGCTACGAGGCGGAAACGGGGCTCCTCTGGATGTGGGCGGGACCCTCGTGATTCCTCTCGAGTGGAGACGGGTATGTCGGGGAACTTCTTGATTTGCACCAAGGGTGTGAAGGACCCTTTCGAAGTTCCAGAGGTGAGGTGTGATCAGCCTCGAGACGCCTCAGCGGAAATGGGCCTCATCTCGCCTGGAGGGGAGAACCTCCTGGATTTTCTCGAGTTGCGGCAGGTCTTCTCGAGTTACGACGGGGCCCTCAGGGACCCGCTCTGGTGGCCTCAGGAAAGGCCAGTCCCCATGCGAGTTGCTAGGGGACCTCTCGGGATTCCTCTCCCGTCCATGCCGGGGCCTCAGTCCTTGTGTGGAGTCGGGGCCGGAACCTCAGGATTCCTCTCCAGTGTTGCCATGGATCTTGGGGTGCTTCTGAGTCTCCCCAGGGGAGTCAGGCCTCGTCTCTAGTGGTGGCATGCACGTGCGCTTTCTTCCCGAGCTGCAGCAGTAGGGTCACGCTTCCTATCACGTGGATCAAGGGATCTGTGGCTTTCCCTCGAGGCTGTCCCTCGAGGCTTTCACACGAGGCTTTCCCACAGGGCTGTGCCACGTGCCACCTTGGTGTGAGTCGATCCTCGGCGTGAAAGACGAGCAGGTGAAAGGAAAGGAGGTTCCTCTGGAATGGACTGAGACATCTGGGGGACTCTTGGAATGGTGGCACGACCCTGGAGTTCCTCTCTCTGTTCCTGTTGAGAGGGCCTCCTCTTGAGATGCGACGGGAACGCCGGGAACTCTTTCCCGTCGAAGCAGGGAAAGGATCCCTCATCTCGAGCTACGAGGCGGAAACGGGGCTCCTCTGGATGTGGGCGGGACCCTCGTGATTCCTCTCGAGTGGAGACGGGTATGTCGGGGTACTTCTTGATTTGCACCAAGGGTGTGAAGGACCCTTTCGAAGTTCCAGAGGTGAGGTGTGATCAGCCTCGAGACGCCTCAGCGGAAATGGGCCTCATCTCGCCTGGAGGGGAGAACCTCCTGGATATTCTCGAGTTGCGGCAGGTCTTCTCGAGTTACGACGGGGCCCTCAGGGACCCGCTCTGGTGGCCTCAGGAAAGGCCAGTCCCCATTCGAGTTGCTAGGGGACCTCTCGGGATTCCTCTCCCGTCCATGCCGGGGCCTCAGTCCTTGTGTGGAGTCGGGGCCGGAACCTGAGGATTCCTCTCCAGTGTTGCCATGGATCTTGGGGTGCTTCTGAGTCTCCCCAGGGGAGTCAGGCCTCGTCTCGATTGGGGGCATGCACGTGCGCTTTCCTCCCGAGCTGCAGCAGTAGTGTCACGCTTCCTGTCACGTGGATCAAGGGATCTGTGGCTTTCCCTCGAGGCTGTCCCTCGAGGCTTTCCCTCGAGGCTTTCCCACAGGGCTGTGCCACGTGCCACCTTGGTGGGAGTCGATCCTCGACGTGAAAGACGAGCCGGTGAAGGGAAAAGAGGTTCCTCTGGAATGGACTGAGACATCTGGGGGACTCTTGGAATGGTGGCACGACCCTGGTGTTCCTCTCGCCGTTCCTGTTGAGAGGGCCTCCTCTTGAGATGCGACGGGAACGCCGGGAACTCTTTCCCGACGAAGCAGGGAAAGGATCCCTCATCTCGAGCTACGAGGCGGAAACGGGGCTCCTCTGGATGTGGGCGGGACCCTCGTGATTCCTCTCGAGTGGAGACGGGTATGTCGGGGAACTTCTTGATTTGCACCAAGGGTGTGAAGGACCCTTTCGAAGTTCCAGAGGTGAGGTGTGATCAGCCTCGAGACGCCTCAGCGGAAATGGGCCTCATCTCGCCTGGAGGGGAAAACCTCCTGGATTTTCTCGAGTTGCGGCAGGTCTTCTCGAGTTACGACGGGGACCTCAGGGACCCGCTCTGGTGGCCTCAGGAAAGGCCAGTCCCCATGCGAGTTGCTAGGGGACCTCTCGGGATTCCTCTCCCGTCCATGCCGGGGCCTCAGTCCTTGTGTGGAGTCGGGGCCGGAACCTGAGGATTCCTCTCCAGTGTTGCCATGGATCTTGGGGAGCTTCTGAGTCTCCCCAGGGGAGTCAGGCCTCGTCTCGAGTGGGGGCATGCACGTGCGCTTTCCTCCCGTGCTGCAGCAGTAGTGTCACGCTTCCTGTCACGTGGATCAAGGGATCTGTGGCTTTCCCTCGAGGCTGTCCCTCGAGGCTTTCCCACGAGGCTTTCCCACAGGGCTGTGCCACGTGCCACCTTGGTGTGAGTCGATCCTCGGCCTGAAAGACGAGCCGGTGAAGGGAAAAGAGGTTCCTCTGGAATGGACTGAGACTTCTGGGGGACTCTTGGAATGGTGCCACGAGCCTGGAGTTCCTCTCGCCGTTCCTGTTGAGAGGGCCTCCTCTTGAGATGCGACGGGAACGCCGGGAACTCTTTCCCGACGAAGCAGGGAAAGGATCCCTCATCTCGAGCTACGAGGCGGAAATGGGGCTCCTCTGGATGTGGGCGGGACCCTGTGATTCCCCTCGAGTGGAGACGGGTATGTCGAGGAACTTCTTGATTTGCACCAAGGGTGTGAAGGAGACTTTCGAAGTTCCAGAGGTGAGGTGTGATCAGCCTCGAGACGCCTCAGCGGAAATGGGCCTCATCTCGCCTGGAGGGGAGAACCTCCTGGATTTTCTCGAGTTGCGGCAGGTCTTCTCGAGTTTGGACGGGGACCTCAGGGACCCGCTCTGGTGGCCTCAGGAAAGGCCAGTCCCCATGCGAGTTGCTAGGGGACCTCTCGGGATTCCTCTCCCGTCCATGCCGGGGCCTGAGTCCTTGTGTGGAGTCGGGACAGGAACCTGAGGATTCCTCTCCAGTGTTGCCATGGATCTTGGGGTGCTTCTGAGTCTCCCCAGGGGAGTCAGGCCTCGTCTCGAGAGGGGGCATGCACGTGCGCTTTCCTCCCGAGCTGCAGCAGTAGTGTCACTCTTCCTGTCACGTGGATCAAGGGATCTGTGGCTTTCCCTCGAGGCTGTCCCTCGAGGCTTTCCCACGAGGCTTTCCCACAGGGCTGTGCCACGTGCCACCTTGGTGTGAGTCGATCCTCGGCGTGAAAGACGAGCCGGTGAAGGGAAAAGAGGTTCCTCTGGAATGGACTGAGACATCTGGGGGACTCTTGGAATGGTGGCACGACCCTGGAGTTCCTCTCGCCGTTCCTGTTGAGAGGGCCTCCTCTTGAGATGCGACGGGAACGCCGGGAACTCTTTCCCGACGAAGCAGGGAAAGGATCCCTCATCTCGAGCTACGAGGCGGAAACGGGGCTCCTCTGGATGTGGGCGGGACCCTCGTGATTCCTCTCGAGTGGAGACGGGTATGTCGGGGAACTTCTTGATTTGCACCAAGGGTGTGAAGGACCCTTTCGAAGTTCCAGAGGTGAGGTGTGATCAGCCTCGAGACGCCTCAGCGGAAATGGGCCTCATCTCGCCTGGAGGGGAAAACCTCCTGGATTTTCTCGAGTTGCGGCAGGTCTTCTCGAGTTACGACGGGGACCTCAGGGACCCGCTCTGGTGGCCTCAGGAAAGGCCAGTCCCCATGCGAGTTGCTAGGGGACCTCTCGGGATTCCTCTCCCGTCCATGCCGGGGCCTCAGTCCTTGTGTGGAGTCGGGGCCGGAACCTGAGGATTCCTCTCCAGTGTTGCCATGGATCTTGGGGAGCTTCTGAGTCTCCCCAGGGGAGTCAGGCCTCGTCTCGAGTGGGGGCATGCACGTGCGCTTTCCTCCCGTGCTGCAGCAGTAGTGTCACGCTTCCTGTCACGTGGATCAAGGGATCTGTGGCTTTCCCTCGAGGCTGTCCCTCGAGGCTTTCCCACGAGGCTTTCCCACAGGGCTGTGCCACGTGCCACCTTGGTGTGAGTCGATCCTCGGCCTGAAAGACGAGCCGGTGAAGGGAAAAGAGGTTCCTCTGGAATGGACTGAGACTTCTGGGGGACTCTTGGAATGGTGCCACGAGCCTGGAGTTCCTCTCGCCATTCCTGTTGAGAGGGCCTCCTCTTGAGATGCGACGGGAACGCGGGACTCTTTCCCGACGAAGCAGGGAAAGGATCCCTCATCTCGAGCTACGAGCGGAAATGGGGCTCCTCTGGATGTGGGCGGGACCCTGTGATTCCCCTCGAGTGGAGACGGGTATGTCGAGGAACTTCTTGATTTGCACCAAGGGTGTGAAGGAGACTTTCGAAGTTCCAGAGGTGAGGTGTGATCAGCCTCGAGACGCCTCAGCGGAAATGGGCCTCATCTCGCCTGGAGGGGAGAACCTCCTGGATTTTCTCGAGTTGCGGCAGGTCTTCTCGAGTTTGGACGGGGACCTCAGGGGACCCGCTCTGGTGGCCTCAGGAAAGGCCAGTCCCCATGCGAGTTGCTAGGGGACCTCTCGGGATTCCTCTCCCGTCCATGCCGGGGCCTGAGTCCTTGTGTGGAGTCGGGACAGGAACCTGAGGATTCCTCTCCAGTGTTGCCATGGATCTTGGGGTGCTTCTGAGTCTCCCCAGGGGAGTCAGGCCTCGTCTCGAGAGGGGGCATGCACGTGCGCTTTCCTCCCGAGCTGCAGCAGTAGTGTCACTCTTCCTGTCACGTGGATCAAGGGATCTGTGGCTTTCCCTCGAGGCTGTCCCTCGAGGCTTTCCCACGAGGCTTTCCCACAGGGCTGTGCCACGTGCCACCTTGGTGTGAGTCGATCCTCGGCGTGAAAGACGAGCCGGTGAAGGGAAAAGAGGTTCCTCTGGAATGGACTGAGACATCTGGGGGACTCTTGGAATGGTGGCACGACCCTGGAGTTCCTCTCGCCGTTCCTGTTGAGAGGGCCTCCTCTTGAGATGCGACGGGAACGCCGGGAACTCTTTCCCGACGAAGCAGGGAAAGGATCCCTCATCTCGAGCTACGAGGCGGAAACGGGGCTCCTCTGGATGTGGGCGGGACCCTCGTGATTCCTCTCGAGTGGAGACGGGTATGTCGGGGAACTTCTTGATTTGCACCAAGGGTGTGAAGGAGACTTTCGAAGTTCCAGAGGTGAGGTGTGATCAGCCTCGAGACGCCTCAGCGGAAATGGGCCTCATCTCGCCTGGAGGGGAGAACCTCCTGGATTTTCTCGAGTTGCGGCAGGTCTTCTCGAGTTACGACGGGGCCCTCAGGGACCCGCTCTGGTGGCCTCAGGAAAGGCCAGTCCCCATGCGAGTTGCTAGGGGACCTCTCGGGATTCCTCTCCCGTCCATGCCGGGGCCTCAGTCCTTGTGTGGAGTCGGGGCCGGAACCTGAGGATTCCTCTCCAGTGTTGCCATGGATCTTGGGGTGCTTCTGAGTCTCCCCAGGGGAGTCAGGCCTCGTCTCGATTGGGGGCATGCACGTGCGCTTTCCTCCCGAGCTGCAGCAGTAGTGTCACGCTTCCTGTCACGTGGATCAAGGGATCTGTGGCTTTCCCTCGAGGCTGTCCCTCGAGGCTTTCCCTCGAGGCTTTCCCACAGGGCTGTGCCACGTGCCACCTTGGTGGGAGTCGATCCTCGACGTGAAAGACGAGCCGGTGAAGGGAAAAGAGGTTCCTCTGGAATGGACTGAGACATCTGGGGGACTCTTGGAATGGTGGCACGACCCTGGTGTTCCTCTCGCCGTTCCTGTTGAGAGGGCCTCCTCTTGAGATGCGACGGGAACGCCGGGAACTCTTTCCCGACGAAGCAGGGAAAGGATCCCTCATCTCGAGCTACGAGGCGGAAACGGGGCTCCTCTGGATGTGGGCGGGACCCTCGTGATTCCTCTCGAGTGGAGACGGGTATGTCGGGGAACTTCTTGATTTGCACCAAGGGTGTGAAGGACCCTTTCGAAGTTCCAGAGTGAGGTGTGATCAGCCTCGAGACGCCTCAGCGGAAATGGGCCTCATCTCGCCTGGAGGGGAAAACCTCCTGGATTTTCTCGAGTTGCGGCAGGTCTTCTCGAGTTACGACGGGGACCTCAGGGACCCGCTCTGGTGGCCTCAGGAAAGGCCAGTCCCCATGCGAGTTGCTAGGGGACCTCTCGGGATTCCTCTCCCGTCCATGCCGGGGCCTCAGTCCTTGTGTGGAGTCGGGGCCGGAACCTGAGGATTCCTCTCCAGTGTTGCCATGGATCTTGGGGAGCTTCTGAGTCTCCCAGGGGAGTCAGGCCTCGTCTCGAGTGGGGGCATGCACGTGCGCTTTCCTCCTGTGCTGCAGCAGTAGTGTCACGCTTCCTGTCACGTGGATCAAGGGATCTGTGGCTTTCCCTCGAGGCTGTCCCTCGAGGCTTTCCCACGAGGCTTTCCCACAGGGCTGTGCCACGTGCCACCTTGGTGTGAGTCGATCCTCGGCCTGAAAGACGAGCCGGTGAAGGGAAAAGAGGTTCCTCTGGAATGGACTGAGACTTCTGGGGGACTCTTGGAATGGTGCCACGAGCCTGGAGTTCCTCTCGCCGTTCCTGTTGAGAGGGCCTCCTCTTGAGATGCGACGGGAACGCGGGAACTCTTTCCCGACGAAGCAGGGAAAGGATCCTCATCTCGAGCTACGAGGCGGAAATGGGGCTCCTCTGGATGTGGGCGGGACCCTGTGATTCCTCTCGAGTGGAGACGGGTATGTCGAGGAACTTCTTGATTTGCACCAAGGGTGTGAAGGAGACTTTCGAAGTTCCAGAGGTGAGGTGTGATCAGCCTCGAGACGCTCAGCGGAAATGGGCCTCATCTCGCCTGGAGGGGAGACCTCCTGGATTTTCTCGAGTTGCGGGAGGTCTTCTCGAGTTACGACGGGGACCTCAGGGACCCGCTCTGGTGGCCTCAGGAAAGGCCAGTCCCCATGCGAGTTGCTAGGGGACCTCTCGGGATTCCTCTCCCGTCCATGCCGGGGCCTGAGTCCTTGTGTGGAGTCGGGACAGGAACCTGAGGATTCCTCTCCAGTGTTGCCATGGATCTTGGGGTGCTTCTGAGTCTCCCCAGGGGAGTCAGGCCTCGTCTCGAGAGGGGGCATGCACGTGCGCTTTCCTCCCGAGCTGCAGCAGTAGTGTCACTCTTCCTGTCACGTGGATCAGGGATCTGTGGCTTTCCCTCGAGGCTGTCCCTCGAGGCTTTCCCACGAGGCTTTCCCACAGGGCTGTGCCACGTGCCACCTTGGTGTGAGTCGATCCTCGGCGTGAAAGACGAGCCGGTGAAGGGAAAAGAGGTTCCTCTGGAATGGACTGAGACATCTGGGGGACTCTTGGAATGGTGGCACGACCCTGGAGTTCCTCTCGCCGTTCCTGTTGAGAGGGCCTCTCTTGAGATGCGACGGGAACGCCGGGAACTCTTTCCCGACGAAGCAGGGAAAGGATCCCTCATCTCGAGCTACGAGGCGGAAACGGGGCTCCTCTGGATGTGGGCGGGACCCTCGTGATTCTCTCGAGTGGAGACGGGTATGTCGGGGAACTTCTTGATTTGCACCAAGGGTGTGAAGGACCCTTTCGAAGTTCCAGAGGTGAGGTGTGATCAGCCTCGAGACGCCTCAGCGGAAATGGGCCTCATCTCGCCTGGAGGGGAAAACCTCCTGGATTTTCTCGAGTTGCGGCAGGTCTTCTCTAGTTACGACGGGGACCTCAGGGACCCGCTCTGGTGGCCTCAGGAAAGGCCAGTCCCCATGCGAGTTGCTAGGGGACCTCTCGGGATTCCTCTCCCGTCCATGCCGGGGCCTCAGTCCTTGTGTGGAGTCGGGGCCGGAACCTGAGGATTCCTCTCCAGTGTTGCCATGGATCTTGGGGAGCTTCTGAGTCTCCCCAGGGGAGTCAGGCCTCGTCTCGAGTGGGGCATGCACGTGCGCTTTCCTCCCGTGCTGCAGCAGTAGTGTCACGCTTCCTGTCACGTGGATCAAGGGGATCTGTGGCTTTCCCTCGAGGCTGTCCCTCGAGGCTTTCCCACGAGGCTTTCCCACAGGGCTGTGCCACGTGCCACCTTGGTGTGAGTCGATCCTCGGCCTGAAAGACGAGCCGGTGAAGGGAAAAGAGGTTCCTCTGGAATGGACTGAGACTTCTGGGGGACTCTTGGAATGGTGCCACGAGCCTGGATTTCCTCTCGACGTTCCTGTTGAGAGGGCCTCCTCTTGAGATGCGACGGGGAACGCCGGGAACTCTTTCCCGACGAAGCAGGGAAAGGATCCCTCATCTCGAGCTACGAGGCGGAAATGGGGCTCCTCTGGATGTGGGCGGGACCCTGTGATTCCTCTCGAGTGGAGACGGGTATGTCGAGGAACTTCTTGATTTGCACCAAGGGTGTGAAGGAGACTTTCGAAGTTCCAGAGGTGAGGTGTGATCAGCCTCGAGACGCCTCAGCGGAAATGGGCCTCATCTCGCCTGGAGGGGAGAACCTCCTGGATTTTCTCGAGTTGCGGCAGGTCTTCTCGAGTTTGGACGGCGACCTCAGGGACCCGCTCTGGTGGCCTCAGGAAAGGCCAGTCCCCATGCGAGTTGCTAGGGGACCTCTCGGGATTCCTCTCCCGTCCATGCCGGGGCCTGAGTCCTTGTGTGGAGTCGGGACAGGAACCTGAGGATTCCTCTCCAGTGTTGCCATGGATCTTGGGGTGCTTCTGAGTCTCCCCAGGGGAGTCAGGCCTCGTCTCGAGAGGGGGCATGCACGTGCGCTTTCCTCCCGAGCTGCAGCAGTAGTGTCACTCTTCCTGTCACGTGGATCAAGGGATCTGTGGCTTTCCCTCGAGGCTGTCCCTCGAGGCTTTCCCACGAGGCTTTCCCACAGGGCTGTGCCACGTGCCACCTTGGTGTGAGTCGATCCTCGGCGTGAAAGACGAGCCGGTGAAGGGAAAAGAGGTTCCTCTGGAATGGACTGAGACATCTGGGGACTCTTGGAATGGTGGCACGACCCTGGAGTTCCTCTCGCCGTTCCTGTTCAGAGG